>NC_086318.1:360522951-360822951 GCF_036172605.1 Pelobates fuscus
CTCCCCTAAATTGCAGTGCATAAGTCTAGAAACCAATTGTACATTCAGTATGTACTACAAACACACTCCCTACTCATGCACATGAAAACAGGACTTGAATCTTTCAAACTGAAGAGCTTCATTGTACACTTTTAGCAGGTTGGATAGTGCTGCAGAAGTGGGTAAACTATCTTCAAACAGCCCAGAATTAATTCTGTGTTATAATATGTATTTCACTGGGGGAAATGTAGCTCTTTTATTTATGGTCTCCTCCTACTGTAGTTTTAATAATAAAGAGAATTGGCTCATTTTGGTACCACTAGATTTTGGTAGGATCAAATCAGCCAATATATTCAAATTACCAGCAGTCAAGTGATTAGAATTAACGTTCAGTACATGTACCTGTTCAGTAGATCAATTTTCTGTCCATTTCTTTAATTCATGCAGCCATAAGTTTTACTGATGTGATTTTCGTAACCCTTGACCTCAAGTGATTGAACCCATAACCATGTTCTTTTTGTACACCTGGGGAAAAAAAAAAGAGCATTTTTAAACTTTACAAAAGCGAGCACTTAATGGTTTTGTACCTTTTTTAGCATAAAGGAGATGTTAACTGCTAAATTGCTTAACTGGCATCTACACAATCTTTCAGACTGATTTAATAAATTCTGGAATAGTGTATCAACATAATCACATAGTTTTATAACCATTCAACAGCCGGTAGATTAACTGTCTGGGGTATTTTCCAAGCAAGCCCTTTATTCCGTTAAAGGACCACTATAGGCACTCAGACCACTTCAGCTCAATGAAGTGGTCTGGGTGCCAGGTCCCTCTAGTTTTAACCCTGCATCTGAAAACAGCAGTTTCAGAGAAACTGCTATGTTTACAATGCAGGGTTAATCCAGCCTCTAGTGGCTGTCTCATTGACAGCCACAAGAGGCGCTTCTGTGATTCTCACTGTGATAATCACAGTGAGAAGACGCTGACGTTCATAGGAAAACCATTGAGTAATGCTTTATGGGCGGTTTGAATGCGTGCGCTGCTCTTGCGCATTCGGCGCTGACATCGGCAGGAGAAGAAAAGTTCCCCAGCGCCAAGGGAGCCCGGCGCTGGAGAAAGGTAAGTGGCTGAAGGGGTTTTATCCCCCTTCAGCCCAGCGGGAGGGGGGGCCATGAGGGTGGGGGAGACCTAAGGACTACATAGTGCCAGGAAAACGAGTTTGTTTTCCTGGCATTATAGTGGTCCTTTAAGCAGTGAATGAAATAAAGTTGGACGATTTAATGAAAAAATTTATATATTTTCATGATTTGCTTGATTTTATGCACCTTGCATTGTTGGTCTTGTCAATAAACTGTGTGGAATTACTTTCTATGGTTCTTAAAACTGCAATGCACATGCATAGTTTTTCTTTTAATAGATTCATTTATTAATGTATCATTTTCTGTATCAATTACAAATAACATTTCACTTTAAAAAAAAAAAAAAAAAAAAAAAAAAAATATA
Organism: Pelobates fuscus; assembly: GCF_036172605.1. Classification (NCBI taxonomy): domain Eukaryota; kingdom Metazoa; phylum Chordata; class Amphibia; order Anura; family Pelobatidae; genus Pelobates; species Pelobates fuscus. The sequence continues at coordinate 360,524,434 of NC_086318.1, forward strand.
TTTATTTTATATGTATGCATTTGAAATTGACCCCTTTTTAGGGATAGGCAAATATTAATTGTTGTGCTATTATGTGGTCTTGAGGTCACTAGTCCTGAAGGTGTTAAACAATAGACTTTATCAACTGAGAATTAAAAGGCGTTGCTTATATCTGGGGAGATTTAAGCCATCTGTATAAAGATTGGGGCAAGAAATGGGCAGAAATATATAGTTTAGCTGCCGCCAGATCACTACAGAATACATGAAGAAATCATATATTTATACCAAGTAATGGAAATGATGGGAAAACCTGCAGTACTACCTCATTTTTAGCCAGTTAAAATTTAAATAAATTACAAATTCTATTTATATCTGTTTTGATTTTCCTTGTCATTTTAGTAATTGTACAGAATCTTTGAGAGACAAATTTGACACATCTCTCTTTAATTGCAGGGATTCCTCGACAACGGACGCCGGGCACCAGAGCAAGTGGTAATCCTGCGTGTGCTGCGTTTCCTTATTCGATTCATTTGGAGGATGCAATGACTGATCTTAACGAATCTCGAGCTATGAAGGAGAAACGCCTCATCTCTCCATCATCCTCGTTCTACTCTTTGCTTGCTTCCATTTTATAGCACATGTGACCATCAGCAGATATAACTATGCAATTCACATGCCTGCACACTTGCTATGTGGAACTTGGGGAGAATTCTGCTCTTCCCTGGAACATTACTCAGGCATGTTCGAAACGTGGAATTTTCTAAATTTCTTTAAAAAAAACAAAAAAAAAAACATTACAATCCAAGTATCAATCCAATGATACATTAATGAAATTTTAAAAGAAAAATAATTAATTGATGTATTTTATAGAGTAGACAAATTTTTATATTTTATGTACATAAAAAAAAGCTTCGTCAAACTTTTACACATCTACTGAAATATGCATTTTATCATCTGACCTGTGGAGATTACTGCAATGGTGAACCAGCGGAGCCGGAGCCACGTAGCTGCCTTACTTTGTACCGAGCATAAAATTGTGATAGGACAACACAAATGGAGCTTGTGTTCTTCTTAAGACCATACATGACATGGCTATCTTGGTGCTTGCTTGTGCTCTTCCAGTTTTACGGGCCTTTGTGAAATCAAGGTTTCCCAAACATTTCTTCAATGTAAACTTTTATATTCTTCCATAAAGACCTTAATAAGTGACTTGTCTGGGATGTGTTCACTTTGGTTCAATCATCATTGGAAGGATATATTACTGGAAACAATTGTTCGTCAATACGTTGCATCCATGTTGGAATTTACTGAATTCTGGGCAGTTTATAATTTCAATTTGCTTAACAAAAATAAGGCAGTCTTGCTCCATTCTAGCTTTATATTTGGCGTCCTCTCATCAAGGGTGAAAAAAAAAAAATATGGGCACTTCCTTTTACCTGTGTTAATGTGCAATGTGTTACTTTCTTGGTTTCTTTGGCTTAACAGTAAGGTGTAAGATGTAACTGTACATCATTTTATCTACACCTTGCTTACAGGTACGATACAAAAAGTACTTGGACATACCCGTCTGGGCAGTGAAGGGACCATATGTCTGTCTATAGGACCAACTGTTTCATGAATACTACATGGCCCAACTATTTTAAATCATCAGACAGAGCCTGCAACCAGGTTTCTGTTTGTAAAAGATGGGCTTGTTAATCTGGTGGGTAGATCCTATATGTTGCTGGTACTAACTGCAGCCACCACGTTGCATATATGCTCCAGATACATAATGACTTGTTCAATGCCTATTTAGATTGTACACAAATAGGGATATAAAGACATTCCATCATATTCCCTTTTTTACAATCAAATTTGTCCCAACCAATTTATTTTTTCCTTCTGTTCTTCAGCAGCACTAGTGTAAACTATGTAATGCTCGCAGTGCTGGTCACATTTCACAAGCACATCTCTGTATCAGATTTTTCCTTTGTGGAAATCCATATACTAAGCTCAGAATACTCCTCTATGCATAAGTGCACTTTTTTTCAGAATTCATGGGACTCCTTCCTGTGATTTCTTCTAAGCAGTATTGTCCTTTCTCAACAAGATAACTATTCCCAATGTTTTCCAGGAACATTAGTAGGAATATTTATCTGCTTTTTTTTTTTTTTTTTTTTTTTTTAAATAGTTCCTAAACTCATAACCCCAGAGTTCGTTCCAGAATTCATTCTACTTGTGCCATTTGCTGTAGATTGTGATAACATAATTTTGGAGCTGCAGACAAGCTTCTTGTGGCATTAAAACGCGTGTGTGCATGATGTATACATAATCACTCAAACAGCAAATGTTTGTAGTCCGTGCACATGTTAATTGCTTAATCTAAACAAATGCACATCTGAAAATATGTCCAACAAAGCGCAAAAAAAAGTAAAAAAGAAATTGTTAAATGTGATTTGAATCCTTCCACATAAAGGAGTTAGCAGGCAGATTATAGACCTGGGATGGTAAACATTCATGGTGTCTTTCCAACTCTTGTAGGACTCAAGTTCCTGTAGCTCCCTACGAAATGCAAGCTGGTAGAAAATGAAGGAAATTAAAGTTTAGCAGCTGGAGGCAATAAGTTGGATACCATTTAGTAGAGTGTGATGTTCAACATTTAAGCAAAATTGTTGAAAAAATCAAAGTTCCAGAATGGTTGGATTTTTTTTTTAAATAAAACCCCTTCCCCTTGCTTTCGAAAGCACTTTTTAAACCAGGTAAATGCTGATATGAAGGGTACAATCACATATTGCTCCATTTCTTGGCTTACTGACTAGTGCTGTTCTCTCCAATGTCGTTGAGAAAAAGAAACCGCTCACATTTTCATATGACTAGTTTGGAGCCTTTCCCTTTCTAAGTATGTCTTCTTTTTACAGCCACTTACATATATCTTGGCGATTTTTACAAAATCGTAAGCCACACAGATGACTGATATTTTCATATGATAGAACAATTACCGTATAACAGGTACACTTTGGTCTATTTGGTTACCAACCTGTCTGGAGTAGTATGATGTAACAAAACTGAACCAGACCTTTCTGCTTTTAGACATTCTAACACTCCCATCAATTACTTTATTTTATTTTATTTTTAATGTATGGTCGTGCTTATCTCCATTAGTTTACCTGATGAATTTTTTTTATTTTCTTAATTAAGACCATCTCAATATTCCAGAGTCTGGAGAATAAAATAGTACTGGACGCGTTTGTTTTATGTGGGCCAATCTGACACCAGGCCGCGTTTAGAGTCATAGAGCCGCTCTACAGGGCTCCGAGGTGTTGGTGTGGATTACTTTAAATAAGGGCTTGTTTTGCCAAAGATACGTTGTATTTAGTTTTGTTTTAAACTACTCACCCTAAAATACTTTCAGCAAAGATTAAGTTAAGACAAACTTAAGATCCATTGATCTAATTTCCATGTGAACTTTTCTTCTATATAGTTTGTCCATTGGTCTGGATGAGAGAGGATCCGTTAGGAAATATTGTCTGCCTTGCATTTTATGCTCCGAATCTTCCATTTATACATACATGTGCCTTTTTGAAGAAAAAAACCAAAAAAAAAAAAAACCAAAGAAATTAATATAGCATTCTTTTATCTATCATGTGCTTAACAACTTTTAAGTATTCCTGCTTTTTTAAATTTTATATTTCTCTGAGATAATCATTGTCCATATAATATATGCATCAGGTCTGGTTTTCCTTCTACATTCTCCTCAAGGTTTGTGGTGTTTGCTTTCCAAGTTGGTATGCTCGTTACTGGGTTTGTCAGCTTCTCATAACCTGCTAAGGGAGTGGGCAGTTGGTCATTCCTTTGAGAAGATCAGTCATATTGTTATATTGATGGCACCACACTCAATGCAGAACGTCTCCAGTAGTTGTTGGAGTTACTGGTACTAGTCCTGCAAGTGCTTTGTGTGGATAGTATCTTGTGCACAGGTTATGTGGCAATCTTGATTTTTTTTTTTTTTAATTTTTGTTTCTTGAGATCACTTCTCAGTGCCTTAATGCACTTGTGCCACTTTATTAATGAATGCTACAAAGTATACCAGAGCTATAATGTTTAATCTGTACCAATGAGTCAAAGTGGTTGGTGCTTTTAATCCTATAGTATGTTGTGCTGCAAACGTAACTTAGATTACCATACATAGAAGAGATGACTCTTCAGTAGGGATACAACTGGTTTTATGCCAATTGTTACTGGGAAATTACAGAGTAGTGGGCTGTCTGGATCAGTGTAAATCTAAAAGCATTGTATCTTTTAAAGTGTTGGAGCATTTTGTAGTAGAGGGGAATTTTTCTATAAACCCTACAATAAAAAGGCATTTTATTAGCTTTTTTTTTTTTTCATAAAATCACCAGTCCATGACATCTGACTTAAACGATAATATGCTCAGATTAACTTTCACCGCAACCTATTTAATACAATCTACAAAATGCAGTAAAATCATAAAATGACCTCAAACTTGTTAATCATTAGAATGAGTGGCACAATGCCTTAACATTTCACATCATTTTGGAAGAGCCTTAACAATTCCCTAATAAGCCAGTTGATCTAAAAACCTGTCCGTTGCTAGTTTCCTACCCTGTCCCAACTTTGCTTGTTTTCCTACTATTGGGGACACCAGGGAACTGTTCCCCAGCAAGCATAGTGCGAGTGCATCATTCGATATGCTCAGGACCCACACCGCGAATTGAATCTTTGTAGTCCACCGGTGGGCTGGTCTACTTGAATGGTAGGAAGCCTGGTGTGCGTATGCCCCTTTTCCGTGCAGACCTTTAACCCTTCTCATCAGCGTCCCGCTTCATCAAACACCAAAGTTAGGAGGTATGCATTCCAACAGATATATTGACGTGACAACATTTAAAATGGTTCTAAGTGCAAGGATCTTCATTCTTAGTAATAATTCAGTCAATGTGTTTCCTAGTTACTGTTCTGAATAAGGTCTTCATTCACATAGCTATAGTATGTAGCATTGTTAGGTCAGGGTAATCTCAGTATTTCAACATCTCTTTTAAATATACGGAGAAGGACGTTTTTAACCCTATAATTGCACAGTCTTGTTTTCTGCTTATTATGATATGTACTTCCTGCCTATATTTATTATTTTCTTTTCTTTTTCCCCCCCTCAATTTTCATTTTTTATTTTCCCCTCTTGTCTTGGGGAAAATGTAAAAGTAAGTAATCTGTGATTTCAAAGCCATTAGTTACCTTGTTGTGTTACTGTAAATACTGGTGTATTTATTTTCTGTTCATGATAACTGAGCCAAATCTTATTTTTTGATCCATTGAATCTCTTACTTCATTAAGTTTGTCCACCTCTCCTTCCATTTCAAACCTTGAGACTGTAATCCTTTACCACTTCTGCACCATAGGGTTCCGATGCACATTTCAGTCCACTCTGGCTATTAACCGTTCAAAAATGCAAGTTAAAACTAAATTTGTAAAAAGACAGAAAAACTAATCAAAATAGTGGAAGTTCTTTAAAATGTTGTCTGCCACCCGACACACCACGTCATACAAGAATACACCACTTATGCTCTAAAGTCTGGCTTAATTCAACTCAATCTTAATTTAAACCTAGTATTAGATCTTTATTGTTATATTTATGTTATACAACTCCCTAATTAACAAGGGACCTAGTGAGAGCCTATGGATTTATTCATTTATTCCTTTATCTGAAAGAATACACCTTGACAAACCACTGTGTTCTTTACCCAATTTTTTAAGTGGAGATATTTTGTAATCTTGAACCAAAGAACCACCTTGTATAACCTTGATGGGATGATATTTTACCCCGAAACACCTTGATATATCGATACAGGCTTAAAACTAAGGACATGTAATTTTATGATTTGTTGTCCCCCCTCCCTCCCCCCACCCCTCTCTTTTTTCTGTATCCCATCTTCCCCCCCTTTCTTTATTTGAAAAACAATAAAAGTCAAATTTGAAAAAAAATGTTGTCTGCCAGAGAAGAGTGCAATGTGCGCAGGCCACTCTGAAAACGACTGTACATACTGTAAATTTACTGTAATTAGCTCTTCTGTACACTTTCTGAAGATGTATATTTATGGCTTTTCATGTTATTTAATTTTCCATTTTTGTTAAGTTCCCCTCCCCACTCTCTCTTTAGTTTTCACAATCTTTGTGTTTTAACTTAGGATTTGCTCAGGCAATCCTTTTCTTCTGGTAGGTAGTATAGGCATATTAATTGCCTATTTCAACATCCTGTTACAAATGACGCCAAAGGTCTGACTTTTGTGTTTATATATTTTTTAAAAAAAAATGTATTCATATTTCAAGGCACTTTATAGAGTTCGTATTTAGTTTTCCTCTAAAAGATACCTTTGTGGGGCAGCTCTCATAAAGAGTGGCCTCCCCTAATTGTACATCATGAAGTACCTAAAATACTCATAGAACAATTTTTTTTATTTTTTTTTTCATGTTTGCTATTTTATAGGGTTGTCTATATGAAACATTTGGCCTTCATTTAATAAGCTTTCCAAATGCTCACTGTTAGAAAATCTTTGGAAATGATTTAACTACAAAAAAAAATTCCATAGACTTTTAATGGGGTTTTCTGTAGATAAAACATTTTGGAAGTTGTGTGTGTGTTTGTTTTTATTTTATGTTTTCCCCCATCCTTCTAACCGTATACAATCATTTAGAAAGCTTATTAATCGAGACCTTGGTCCTTATGGCTGGGCTCTGTCTGAAGGAACAACATTGGTCATCTGTTATGACAATCCCTTAATGCGGCAATTGATAGTTTTTATACACCGTGTTAATCTAAACGTGAGGGCTATATTTCACTCTTTGCCATTGATCGCGTCCGTGAATTTTGTAAATTTTTTTGGGGGGGGGGGGGGCTATGAAAGTGTATTTGTCTATATGTACAATTTTTCCTTGGTAGTAGATGTTGATCTTACTACTCATCTTGTTCACCTCTGGTATTATGGACCTTCATTCAATTCTTCATATATACATTATGGAATTTGCTTAAAATCCATAAAGTGAACCAGGTGCAATTTTTTTTTTTTTTTTTTTTTTAGTCTTCCATTTCAACTAACCTGGTTTGTTCAGTTTACTGAAATCAGAGGTGAGGGCTTTCAAGCAGGCTTTACAATGCACCCATCACCTGCAAAACAAATTGGATAACTTGTAGGCTTCAGGTAGGTGTAAATCTTTACACTTGGCTTGGGAAATTTATTACAATAACCTTAAATGTTTGGCTGAATTGAGTTGATAAATTGGATTAAACATTGTAGAACCAGAATCCAGTTTTAAAATTCTTATTGTCAAGAAACCTGTCCAGTAAAATCACACTGCTAGACTGTGTGTACCAATTCAGCTATTTTAAAAACATTTTGTGCATATACTACTTGTGCAGTCCATATTGCTTATTGACTTTCTCTGTGCATGTTGCAGACTCTCTATGGCTGTTCTCCTATAATGATGGGTCATTCTGGTATATGGAATGTTTGTTTGTATGCATGTGGTAATGTAAAATAAACAGAGCCAAAATCAGAGATCTAGCTCTCTAACATTGTGACGGTGTTTGAACACACAGGCTTGGTGGGATTGAGTGATCAACAAAACACCAAAGCTACTGAAGCCCATGGGGTCCTACTAAACCCCGTCTGCAAAAACAAAACAAACCCACTGCTTCACATGATTGCACTACTACAGTACAACTTTATAAGTGTCCTGATTTTTGTTTTTATTTTATGTATTTTTTTTTTCCCTCCTTTGGAATGAATCCAGAGAATTCAATCCAAACTGACTACTTTTAATAATTTGCACTTTTTTAAAATAAAATATTTTTTTATTTTTTTTTTCCCTGTCTTTTCCTGCAACACACATTTTGTAACTAGCTTTAGCTGTAGGATAACTTGCCCAGTTTAAAATATCTTGGTTTGCCAAGAGTACTTGCCCCAGTCCTAATGCAGGTTGTCCTTACTGTATAACTCAATTGTTCCACGAGGTCAGGTGTAAAGTATTCCTTTATCTCCAGTAAACCTATACTGTAGTGTAATGGTTTGCTTTGCCAATTCACAAAACACCACGTTTTAGGGTTTTGTCGCTGGGTTATGCAATTGGACCTTGAAATTCCATGCTTTTGCCCTTTTTATAGTGCTTCTCTTCTCTGGAAAGTTAAGGTCCCCTGGTATGTATACTGTTACATACTTTAGCAGTTTGCAGTAGACATTACATTGAACTTACTCTGGAATTAAAAAAAAAAAAAAAAAAAATCAGACTTCCTATCAATGGGCTGACTATGCAGAGAACCCAGAATAGATCTTTCAGATACAATCAGTAGAGACACAAAACCCCCTCTAGTACACCACCATTACTCTATGGGATTTTCCATATAAGTAACTCTCAATATGCCTATGTCAGCTGACTCTTGATTGGTCAACAGTGGTGGTTTGAGAAGGTGCTTAAAGTCATTCAGTGTGGCACAGAACGAGTTGTCAAACTCCAAGAATACTTGAGGAGTTTAGGGTATTCTCATTTTTTTGGGCACGCAAATGATTTGTAAACTATAAATGTAACATACCTTTGAAAATACACCTCGCACTACCCCTATTTGTATATGCTATTGAGTGGTACTCTCTTATGAAAACGCATTAATGTTTATTACAACCCTGACGATGTAAAAATAAAAAAGGCGTTAATGGTTTTTTTCTGTATTTCTCCATTAGTTGTTTATTTTAAAATGTACTTTTTTTTTTTTTTTTTTTTTAATCAACCAGCTTGTTGGTTACTGTATAAAAAGCATGTTGATTTAGGGCATGGGTGTTTATATGAAACAGAAGCACTCATTCTAATTAATCACTAATGTCTTTTCATAGGACCCAGCATTTATGTAGCATTTTTAATGTCATGCAATTTTCCCTGGCTTTCTTGCATTTTGCACTGATTATTTTGACAGGGTAATTGCCACTTTTCCTGTGCAATATTGCTGTATATAACGCAGTTTGTTTTTGTTTTTTTAACCTTTTTATGTTTCTGAATAATTTTATATAAATAAATGTTTGAAGAATTTTAAGTTGTGTTTTTTTTTCTTTCTTTTTTTGTAGACCATATTTATAAAAAAAATTTGTTCAGATATACATGAAAATACATAATATATTCTTAACTCTAACGTTTTCTTGTCCCTACTTATTTTAAGGTCTCCCCACCTGCATTAACCCAAAAAATAGTTTTTCTTTTTTCTAGCGCCCCCACATGGGGGGTTCTGTTTTACTCGGGAGACTTCACTGAACACAAATATTAGTGTTTCAAAACCGTAAAACATATAATAGCGATGATATCAGTGAAAGTGAAGTTTTTTGCATTTTTCACACACAAACTGCACTTTCACTGATGATATTGTTGTAATTTTTTTTTTAATTGTTTTGAAACACTAATTTGTGTTCAGTGAAGTCTCCAGAGTATAACAGTACCCCCCCCCCGTACAGGTTTTATAGTGTTTGTGAAAGTTACAAGGTCAAATATAATGCTTGATTTTCCATTTTTTTCACGTTGCTTCTGTTGCCTTTGAGAGCGTTTGGTAGCCCAGGAATGAGAATTACCTCCATGATGGCATACCATTTGCAAATGGGGGGGGGGGGGGGGTGTATGTTCAATCTTTTTTTTAGTAGCCACTTAGTCACAAACACTGGCCAAAGTTAGCGTTCATAATTGTTTTTTTGCATTTTTCACTCACAAATATAAATGCTAACTTTGGCCCGTGTTTGTGACTAAGTGGCTACTAAAAAAGACTGGACATATCCCATATTGAATACCCTGGGTTTTCTTCTTTAAATATGTACATGTGAGGTGTGATTCAGAGATTTGTGACAGATAACAGTGTTACAATGTCACTATTGATGAATTTTAAAAATATAGATTTTGAAACCGCAATGTCCTACTTTTACTTATAGCCCTATAACTTGCACACAAAAAAAAGCGAAGAACATGTTAACATTGGCTATTTCTAAACTCAGGACAAAATTTTGAAACTATTTAGCATTGGTGTTTTTTGGCGGTTTGTAGATGCGTCACACATTTTGGGGGTCATGTTAGAAAAAAGTGTTATAAATAAAATTAAAATAATGGTGGCTTTAGAAAGACCATTTAATGGTGAGAAACTGTATATAATATGTGTGGGTACAGTAAGTGAGTAAGAGGGAAAATTACAGCTAAACAAAAACACAGAATAAATGTAAAAACAGCCCTGGTCCTTAACGGTAAGAAAATTGAAAGTCTGCTCACTAAGGGGTTAAATAGTAACACTTGCTTTATTTTATTTTACAATTATCAAGGAGCACTGTCCACCTCAGTGGATTTTAAGATGCTTTATGAGTCACATCACGAGGTTTTGCATCACAATCCTTTTTTTATTTAGGTTGATCAATCTTTTTTAAATCTTAATTTTAGCCGTTATTTTTGTCTTTCAAATAGTCCAGAGTCAGACTGAAATATCAACACACAACTGTGTAATATTACTGTGAAATGAAATAAGGATTTGACTTACAAAGATCATTTAAAAAAAAAAAAAAAACTTTTTATTTTTCTTGTGCACAAAATAAACAGCCTTAGTACGCCACAACAGCGGTATCAAGGTACACATAAGTTCAGTATGCAATACAAGTTGTGACACTTGCTATTCAGGCACATTTTTGTTTTAGTAGACGCAAGGTTTCAACAGTTAGTTGGGGGGGGAGTAGCGGAGCTTTTGCTAGTTTTTCGTTATCACCATGCGACGCCAGACCGAGAGATCAGCCGCCTCACATTAGGCCTCATGCTGTGTGGAGTGCGGCCAACAGGCTCCAAGTGGGTCATGGACCGCAGTATCAGTGTCCTGCCCAGTCATGGGTCAAGTAGGTCGGGTTTTGTCATCTGTTGCAGGCTTTGTGTGGCTAGATGTGCCATTAATCACCCTGGTTTCTGAGGAGCTCTGCTAAAGCACGTCTGTCCTCCATGCTTGTCAGGCCCCGGCCCCCAATTTTTAATTTTTAACATAAAGTTTGTACCAAGGCCAAGAAAATTAAAACATAAATAGGGTAATTTTTTTTTTTTTTTTTATCTGTTACATTAAGTATTATCATGAGATTGCAGTTTGGGCAGTAACAGTTGATGCTTTTATTCAAATCACAGCAGTTCATAAGGCAATTGCTATAAATCCTATCGTGTAGTTTTTCGTTCTGGCAGTAAATTTATATTTCAGTAATTCTATTGAGTTTGAAGTGAGTCAAATACATAAGTGGGGAAGCAAATGTAATCATTATGCAAGAACTTTGATGCTGTTTTTGTTAAATATATTTACATAAACAATTCAAGATTTCAAATGAGTGCAAATAAACAGGGTGATAGAGGACAGCCTTTCCAGGTTTCCATTTAATAAATTAACTGGTAAGATCTAAAACCACTGTAGTAGTGGTTTTAGATTCTCCCACTGACTCATTTGAAGCTCTATTAATATTTTAGTTGCCTTGTTTCCCGTTACGAGTCATTGCAGCTGCCTCCTTTTTCATCACCAAGTTATTCTGATATATTCCAACTTATCTTCCAATCCAGTGCTTCTCATAGAATAGCATTGTTGACAACATGTACATGTGTGGTAATCGCCACACTCCTCCAATCAAATACTTCTCATAGAGATGCAGTCAACACAGTGCTTCAACGTACTCGTGCAATGCATAAAAACATTGAACGTCATGTAACTGACTTGGTTCTTACAGGGAAAGCTCCATCTTGCGGCTGTCAGGAAGACAGACCGCACAGGTGTGTTTAGCCATATAATGTAAACATTGCTGTGACTCCAAAACAGCAATGTTCTACATTGCTGGGCCAATGCATTTAGACCACTTCTTTGAGATGATGTGGTCCAGTTGAGTACAGCAGTGTTTCCCAACCCAGTCCTCAAGGCACACCTACCAGTCCAGGATTTAAGGATTACCCAGTTTTGTCTAAGGTGTTTTAAGAAGAAAAAAAAAACAAAACACCTTAGACAAAACTGGGTAATCCTTAAATCCTGGACTGGTAGGTGTGCCTTGAGGACTGGGTTGGGAAACACTGGAGTACAGTGACATCTTAAGATTGTAGAATACTCTTTTCCAATGAACGCTAACAGGGTTATTCACTAAAGTGTGAGTTGCCGGGAATTCAAAATAAATTTAAAATTTAAGGTCAAAAGAGCTGAAGTAGAAACATTCTCCCAGTCTATTCTTCCAGTTCTGCTACGTTGGCCTTTAAATGTGCAAAATTACTTTGCATTCCTGGCAATTCTCACTTTAGTAAATAACCCCGTATGAAAAGCCTGTTCCGTGTTTTTTTTTTTTTTTTTTTTAAAAGATAGCCCCAGAAGGTTTGTTAATGTTTTACACCATCTAAGTTTGCTTGCTGCCATTAATAAAGTCTGTTAATTGTTTTAATGAAGTACAGGGAATTAATGATTAGCTAACCGTTTCATGTAAATTTTTTGTATTAAGCGTAAAATACATGCAGATTGTGCATGATTTGTCCGGTTTAGGTAGGGTGTAGTGATTATTCTGGTTAGTTTCAGGCAAAAGAATAATGTAGTCACAGAATATTTTTATAATATAATTTAGTGAGATCTCCTGGGACAGGAGAATAATAATTTAGTAATATGTATGATTTAGAATTATTTAAAAATCTTTATTGCACCTGTATTGAATTATTGTACTAACTCCATTTTAATCTCACATAACCTCACATTATGACAGACCCTCCATTTTGTCTACATTACATGACAGAATTTCCTAACAGCATTTAGTATAATGAATAGACTGTATTTTCTATAAAGACATGACTAACCCCGGAATTGCTGAATCTCCTGTAACATGCAACAAAGTATAACCAAGGCCAGAGCCAAGGCCATGAGAAGCAGGCCGAATGAAATGTTCTATTCATAAAAGAACCTTGCACCTGATCATGAGACTGACATCACTAACTACGTAAAATGACGCCCAAGCCCCCCTTTCCACCGAGTAAACCTCATGCTGGGAAAGATGGTGCTTGAGCCATCTGTCCACACCCGTGTCCAGAACAATACCACCTCCCGGTGGGAGGACACCTAGCTAGTCACTCAAATCCCTGAGCCAATTAATAATATTGATGGGTGGACACTGATATAGCCACTTAACATTTAATCCAATTAATAATGTTTATTTGTTATTATCTGATATTCAATGATGATGTCATTTTGCCTTTAAAAGGGTCTACATACCCGTTTTCTAACCAGATGCCATTAAATTTTCTGAAGTGCTTTTAACCTGAACTCCATGTGTCAGTGTGAACTTACTTCTGCGTATACGCAATTTAATCATCTCAGATTTGGACAGGAACAGATAGACATTTAAACATATTTGTTTATTTCTAAATTAATCTACATCATGTATATCGCATATGTTATTTCTGAATAAATGATCAGTTTTAAGGTTGCACCCTTTTTCTCTGCAAGTTTTGAAAAACAAACTCTCAAAAAATTGTGAATAGTGAATTCTGTGGGTTGGCACAACAGGGACAATCTTTAATATTAATGTTGATAATTGGGAAAAACACTTAATATCCTCAATGTTAATAATCATATTGAATGGGTAAGATGTCCTGTTGTGGACCTCCCAACGGTATAGAACTGCCACCAATCCACAGAGCATATGACACACCTTTGATAGACCAATTAAATTCAGGATATTAAAGGAACACTCCAGACTCCTAAAGCATTACATGTGATAATGCTGTACAAATAGTGCAGATTTCAGCAGAAATTGAATCTTTAAAAAAAAAAAAAAAAAAAAAAAGAATTCTTTACTTGGTTACATCCCTGGTCTGTCAATCAGACAACTGGTCCTTTTACTTACTTATTTTTTTTTTCTCTCAGTGGAGCTCAACTCAAGAGGCAGAGTCTTCTCATTGACCTGGGAAATCTATTTCACAGCTACAGATTTTCTGGATTAGAAAGGAGGGATTGAAAAGGCTTCAGACAAGACCTCTGCAGATTTAGCAAGCTGTTTTTTTGTTTGTTTTTTTTTTAGATAAAAAAAAACGCATAATTAAATGCATGCATATTTTCAGTGGGGATATAAATCTACTGCACAGCGATTTTTATTTGGGGATTGTCCTTTTAAAGGTACATATAAATGTCAGCACTCAAGCTGTCTAATATATTAAGGTGCTAGTATCGAGGCAACCCACCAATTCTAATGCCTCTGTTCCTTTAATAGAAATACTACTAACAACACACTCAAAATGACAAATAGTAAAAAGGTACAACTGTATACGTATACAGCATTGTGTGAGTTCTATTGTCCAAAATAATCAAACATTTTCCAGAATTGAAATATAAATGGAATACTATTTGCGTGGATGCAATATATCACTTGATATCCTTTTTAAGCCTGTGCCACAGCCCTTCCAAAGAGCTCTGCTTGTGTGCAGCTCTGAGTTGGGCTAGCTAGACAGCCTGTTAGTCAGCCAATCCTCCAATGCAAACAGAAATATGGTGAAAAGTTACTATGTGTGTACATAAATTCATTTAATTACCAGAATAAACATCAAGTGGGACTACAATAAAACCATGAAAACTACATTCATAGCGAAAGACCACAGTACAGACATCCCTAATTCAGTAATAACTCCAAAGCACTCACAGTCAGCAGTATCAGTCACTGCACTAGTGGACCCACTTTTTATTATGCATTTTAATGTAATAGCTCATTGTTTTATATACATATGTGAATAAAAGTATGTTATAATTACACTGTTATTTGGTGCATTAAAAAAAAAAAAAAAAACATAAGCCATCTTCACCCAGCGAGGGCACTGCACAAATTGAGCTCCGCAGGGCAGGGAAAGGTTTATGAACCTTTCCACGCCCTGCAATTTGACTCAGAGCGCTCTGATTGGTTGGTTTAAGTCATGAAGTCAAAAAGTAATAAAAAATTTTTTTTTACTGATATTGATGCACACTTTATCTTAAAATGGGAAATTTGCATCAGCAGTACTCTCAAAAAAAAAAAAGGACAGTAGCAGACGGTGTCTTGGTGTTGCTATGTCCAGTATGCCCACTGGTTAAAAAGACGAGTATATCGCAGAGAAGCATTTTATTCAACTGTTTTCCCTGGCTCAGAACACATGTGCGTGCTCTGAGCTGGGGAGAGAGAGAGGTCTTTGAATATATATTTAATTTTAAAAAACTGTATAAAACAGAGTGAGGCGGGATGAGAGGGAGTGAAATTCCCCTTTAAGGGCAGTGAGAAGCTGACGTCTGTCACCAGGGCACAACACTCCCTGACAACTGACATTTTTTTTGCACAGAATTGATATTAGGCAGCCTGGAACAGTATTAATAACCATGTGCTGGAAACGTTTTTCAATTATTCTTATGTTATATTTAAAGTCTGTAGGATTTTTGAGGATAAGTCATTTGAAACATTCCTTCAACAGATTGTGAACATTTCTGATGCAGATCCCAACAAATTAAAATATGGCCATAGTTCCTAATCACAGAATCAAACACCATAAAATAAAAGCAACAAGCATAGGTGTGAACAAGAATACCCACAGAATCAGAACCAGGTATGGTGACTCTGTTTGTAGGTATTTGCTTGGGGTCACAGGTGTCAAGGGTGCAGGTGTATTATTCTGCATGCAAAGTTTAAATTATGATTGACTTACATCATGATTGAGCAGGTCTCTCCTAGAAATACCTGCACCTGGAATTACACTGAATGGGCAAGGTGCTGTCCTATCCAACATGCTGGACTGGCATGTGACAGCCCAGAAGCTCAACTGATCTTATACAGGTCCAGCAATCAAAGTGCTTGCCTGAACTTAAGATTCCTATTACTTGCATGAAACCCAATATTTCAAACAGACAAAGAGGGATACTTTAATTTTAGGGGTGTGAGTGGTGGTGTGGCTAGGGGCAGATAAGTATTGAGAAATTTTAGGTTACTTACTAATAACAATTTATGCAACTAAAATGTAATTTAGAACAAGAACAGTGTATCTTACTACACAGACTGATTTTTAAACACATTTATTATAGTTTAAAGACACATTACTGTATATTGATGTGGAGCTTTGTTATACACTCAGCAACACCAACAATAGTAAGATAGTAAGTTCCTAGAAGAGAGGGCCAAAAATAGGGACTGTCCTTCCTAAATAGGGACGGTTGGGTGGTATGCACTTGTCAACGGCCTGTTTAAATAGGGGAGGCAAAAACATATTCCCAGACTTGCACTTTTGTCTTCTCTTAACTTCCACTTTGTTCCTAATCCTCACAAGAAAGGCTGACCTCTCCACATGTGTCCGCTATTACTCCTGTGTTTACTCCTCTATTTTACTTATGAATCCAAGGTAAGCTTTATATTGTGAGCTCGGCTGTGTCTGCTAGAACTGTCTTTACTACCAATTCCTCTTTCTGCCTTCATGTGTATATCTGTCTTCTATTTGTCTATATATACATATATACAACTGTATCTGTCTATCTCTATTTATCTTAGTCTGTATCTCCCTCTTTGCATATATTACTGTCTGCATCTCAATGGTGTTTCATTGTCTATATCTATGTCTTCCTGTGTCGCTATATCTCTATCACTATTCCAGTCTCTCTTTATCTCTAGTACTATGTATCCGTTCAGTAAATTGTATGGACACCATTTCTCTGTATTAGGCACCCTGCTTCTGGACTGGATAAACTGCTGAAGCAAATGGGATTAAACTTATTTATGCACTAATCAACATTGGGAGGCAGGAGATTAGGACTGGGTGGACGGGCCTGAGGCGGGGCATCGCCAGTAATGCTACTAGCACCACTGGCAATATCCATAATGGGTAGCAGCTGTAAAACTTATTTTAAAAAATACTTATCTGTACACATCCTTATTAATTGTGCTGTACATGTCTATGAGCAGCAGTCTGTAAATTATAGAATTGCTTTCATAACACTGTAGGAATCATTCTGAAAAATACTGCAGTAATCAAGAAGTCTCATTTTTGACACTCTATCAAGGAGTGCTGTTAAAATGCAGGTGAAATAATTAAGATTGTGTACAAATATAAGTTAAAAGTAAATGTGAGCAGGGACGGTGCATCTATAAGGCAGCACAGGCTGCCGCCTTAGGGCGCCAGAGCAGGGGGTGCAAAAATCCGAATCACCTGTCTCCCTGCAGCCTGCAGCCAACACACATAAGCCAGGGAAGTCGACCGGCCTCTCCTGATGATGTCAGGAGGAGGGAGCGAGGCTTCCACTGCTCTTCTCTCAGATGCCGCTGGGGAGTCTGGGGGAAGAACAGTGGAAGTCGCTTCTGACATCATCAGGAGAGGCCGGCCGACTTCACTGGCTGCTCTGTGCTGACTCCAGGCTCCTGCTCCTGCTCACTCCTTACTGGCCCAAGGTAAGTCTCTGGGAGGGTGGAATACACTTTTTTTTTTACATTTTTTTTTTAATATATCCAATTCTTTTTAAGAAGCCCCTGTCCCCCCAATAGCCCCTGTGCATCCCTATACAACACCTGTGCACCCACCACTGCCCCTGCCCCCCTCTACAGCTCCAGTCCCCCTCCCCCTCAGCCCCTGTGCCCACCTCTACAGCCATTAATCCTCTCTATAGCAGCTGTGCCCGCCTCTCTTAGCCCCTGTGCAACACTTTCTCGGGCCCTGTCCCCTCACTACAGCCCCAGCCCCTGTGCTCTCCCTCTACAGCCTCTGTCCCACCCTCACCATGGCCCCTACACCCCTCACTACCGCTCCTGTTCTCCCCTCACCACAGCTCCCGATCCCTCCTCACAACAGCCCCTGCCTTCCCTCTGCAGCCCCTGCCTTCCCTCCACCACAGCCCCCAACTACTCTACAACACATCCCTCCAACTGCAGCATCCATCTCCCCACATGCATCCCTATTCTTTTACACCCTATATCCCCACTAGAGCCCCTATTCATTTATTACAGTCCTCTCCCCCAATTGCAGCCCATATCACTCACACCACAGCCCCTTTACCCAATCTGTAGCCATAAACCTACTTCAGACCCTATCCTCCCACTACAATTACAGCCCATACCCCCAATTACAGCCCATACCCTCCACTACTGCCTTTAACCCTCAACTACAGCCCCTAGCCGCCTACTACACCCCCTAATGTTTAAATCACAGCCACTACAACCCACTACAAGTGCTCTTCCCGAGATTAGGTTCTGGATTCGCCCCTGCTCTGTATGCCTGTATGTGCATGACTATATGACTGTGTATGTTGTTGTTTTTTGTATGCCTGTATGTCTATATGAAGTGTCTGAATGTCTCTGTATGTCTGTGTTTGTATGACTGTGTTTGTCTGATTGTGTGCCTGCATATCTCTGTGACTGTGTGCCTGAATATTTCTGTGTGCCTTTTTGGTTGTGTGTTGCTATATATCTATGTCTATATGGCATGGGAGGAAAAGGAACACACAAAATGGGCTGAGGGGAGAGAGACACAGAATTGGGCCGGTGGAAAGAAAGAGACACACAATGTGGCTGGTGGGGAAGAAAGAGACACACAAAGGGAATGGGGGGGAGAAATAGACACACAAATGAGCTAGGGAAAGTAAGAGATAAACAAGGGGGGTTGTCAGAGAAACACAGATGAAGACGCATTGAAG
Organism: Pelobates fuscus; assembly: GCF_036172605.1. NCBI lineage: Eukaryota > Metazoa > Chordata > Amphibia > Anura > Pelobatidae > Pelobates > Pelobates fuscus. The sequence goes on from NC_086318.1 coordinate 360,543,083, forward strand.
ACATAGTAAAGGGAGGATAAAATACACTAAAGAGGGTAAGAAATTCAAAAGGGGGATTACGAGACATACAGTTGAGGGGGGTGGTAAAATGCATCTTAGCCTGTGTAGCAAAAAATCCTTGTGCCAGCTCTAAATGTGAGTTAAATTTATCTATGTAGCAATAATACTTATAGGGAAAGAAAAATAGGAAATCTAATTAAAGGAACTATTTAATTGTTTAATTTAGACCATTGAAATCTGTTAAAAGGTTCTAGCTCTTTTTTTTACTTTGATGTATATAATTTGCATGTATTTGTCCCTCTTCCTACTGTTTCAGTGGAACTCTCACCATTTATGAAAGACATCTTCTGCCAAACATCAATAGTTTCCACATCAGTCTTTATTTCTGATCTAGTCCACATCAACAGTGTTTCTTCTCATCCCAACACATCATAATATAACTCATACCTTCATCCCCTATCAATATGGGCTGCCACACTAATGGTGAGCCCCATTCTCTTTCCAACAAACTCCCGTTCCCATATAGGATTCTCCCCTTGTGTCCTATTTCTATACCGGTATAGCGCTTTATGTTACTGATGTCAGCTATAGCAATAGGTTACAATACTGTGATAAGTTGAAACGTTATTATTGTTATATTTCTTATATATTTGTCAGCTTCTCTTTTGAGAAGGATTATTGCAGAAGGATTACTTTTGGGGATGCGTGGTCCTGGTGTAATTTGCCTTTTTCTATCAGCATGATGAGTGGAAATTAATAGATTGTTTCTTGTTATTGTACATACAGCAGATAAAAATTGATTACGCTAATCTGCTACCAGCACAATGGCCACTTGAATGAATGTGTTATAAAGCACAGAACGGGTTGCACTGAGTTCCAAAAACCATATGATAATAGCAGTTTATCAGATTAGTGGGTGCTGTTTATTATTCTCACACTTCCTTCATTTTAAATTACTGCTGATTGTTTCCTGGCACAGTTAACAAACTCAAAAATGACTGTGAAAAATCTTTTTTTTTTTTTTTTAAATGTCAGACACTATCAGCATCTATTTCTGTACTGCAGTCTTTTTCAAATTACATATCTAACCCCTTACGACATGGGCGTAGAAACCCAACCCAAAATCTGGCAGAGCACCTCCCCCCCTCCCCCCTTACCAAGGTGATATACCTTAAACCTTACTACATTCATTATTTAAAAAAAATAAATAAAAAAAAATGTAAATATATATATATACACACAGGGGTCAAGTCTTGGGGAAAAAGTGTTGGAACTCACCCAAGATTCCCCACCCTAAAACAAAAAAAAATGTACACTCCTATGCATATAGTGCAGTGCAGGGTGTGTATAATGAATGTAGTGTGTTTGTAGTAAGTGCAGATTGTGTATAGTGTATGAAGTGTTTGTAGTGAGTGCAGTGTGTGTGTGTGCTGGATGATGTGTGTGTATATATATTTTATTCCCCCCTCCCTGCGTCTTAACTTGTCAGGGAGGGGGGAGATCGCCTGGTGGTCCAGTGGTATGGTGGAGGGAGCCAGCCACTGCACACGGGGGCCCAGCACACTCTGTGTTCCCTCTCCAGTTCTGTCTAACTCTCGCGAGACTCACCTGCGTGCTGTGTGGAGTGTTGCCATGGTAACCCGAGGCAACGCTCTGGTGGCCATGGGTTTCGCGAATGTGAGACACAGAGCAGCTGGAGAGGGAACACAGAGTGTGCTGGGCCCCTTTCTTTCTGACACTTCCACAGAAATGACTAATTTAGACTTTTAAAGTTGTTTAATGCTTCTCATAGTATTCATCATGCTATTCACTATGCATACACACAAGGCTACTAATTGGCTTAGATCATCAAGATTGATGACCTCAGCTGAGGACTTAGGGTGACTGCAGGAAGACCAGCACACTGCAAGTTAAAAGGTAACTACATCATAGCATGTTTGTATTCCTTAAGCTACAGTGTTCCTTAAATTGTTTATTGTTTCACTTAAAAAATGCAAAGTGAATGAAAAGAAGAAAAATCTAAATCATATCAATATTTGGTATGAACACTCTTGAATTTCAAAGCAGTGTCAGTTCTTGAGGATATACTTCCACAAAGTCAGGGGTTTTGTAGGCATATAGTCAGATACATGATTCAATAATTATACCAAACAGGTGCTAATAATGATCATCAATTTAATATGTACTTTGAAACAATCAGCACGTGAAACAGAAACAGCTGTGCAGGAGGAATAAAGCTGGGCGATGAACAGCCAAACTCTGTTCTCAGACAAACTCAAGAGTGGTTTAATGTCAAAAGTTACACACCATGAGAAGACTGAGCACAGCAACACGATACAGCATAGTTATATTACATCAGCAAGGTCTCTCCCAGGCAGAAATTTCAAGAGAGACAGGGGTTTCCAGATGTGTTGTCAAACTGTCAAAGAAGAAATGGGCAATGTTGAAGAACGTACACACAGTGGTATTCACAAAAAGGGTAAAAGTTTAATGTCACATTATGCTTCCTTTCCTTTGCAATGAGAAGATGTCAAGCAGTGCAATCAGCTCATCATAATTGATAAAAACCAATGGGACCTTAGTCCATCCATCTACAGTTCAGAGAAATCTGGTCATATGTGCTTTTCAAGATTTGGTGCCAAAAATACAACATATGTATGATGTGTAAACAAGCAACTTTCCTCTGTTTCCCCCAGTTTTCCACCTGTTGTCCTAGCTCTTTGTGCCTATAGTCCGTAACCTTTTTATGTCTCTGTTCCCTTTCATTGAATGTCCATTAGTGCCTAGAGTTTATTTCTGTCCCACTGAAATGTATTGGGTATCTCCACTGTTGAGGTCTCATAGTTGCCAGCCTTGTTGTTGTTGTTCTCTATCCATCCTCTCCTCCAACCTGTTAGAAGCTCTGTGTGCAGAGAGTCAGTAACATCAGATTAAGAAGAATGGTGTAATTGGGCTAATTACATAGGTTCCAGTTGCCAAGAGAGAGAAAAATCATATCCAATCATACATATTAGGGTTTGGCTTATAATACTAATTAATACATTATCTCTGGTGAGCATAAACTAATGATTTGATAGGTTTTGTGGTGGAAAATAATGTCTATTAAAACAGCTTACTTTAAATTCATGACTATTATCAGATTGGTTCTTGATGTGCTGCTAAAACAGGCTCCAGTCTTCTTTGAAGGTCTTCCTTGTGTGAACATTGCTTCAGGGATTTGCTTCTATTTAACCATAAGAGCATTAGTGTGCTCAGACAGTGATGTATGGCAACTAGTCTTGGTTCCCGGTAAATTCATTCCAAGGCTGTTTGGTGGGATTTATGTAATGGCCTTGTGAAATTGAGGACGGTTCAACACCAGTCTCTAAATAATCATTTTGTGTATATGTACATGGAACCATCCTTATGCTGAAAATGGAAAGAATTTAAGAGGCATAACCCACAATCATGAAAAACGGTTCCAATCCATTATCCAAACTTTACAGTTGGTACTATGCAGTCAGGCAACCAAAGGACCTGCCAAACTCAGTCATTCACAAACTGGAACATGACTACCTGTAATGCATAACTCCAGATAACATGTTTTTACTACTCGAGTCTATTGGTGGCACAGTTGGTGAACATTCCTGCACATTCACCTGACCACATGTTGACGTGCATCTGCTTGGCCATGTAAACCAATTTCATGAAACTTCTGACGAAGAGTTTTTAAAAGGCATCTTGTAACTTGGTGGTTAGTGTTGAAACTGAGGATACACACACATATATATATATATATAATTTAAAAAAAATATTCTTTAAAAAACTTTTTTTATGAGCTTCATCACCCATCTCATTCTGTGAGGTAGTGTATCGTGTCATTATAGGACAACTGTTACTCATTGTTCCAATAATACCTTTTACGGTTAGCCTTGGAAGTTCCAGTAAACCAGAAATCTAACCGATTAAATTGGTGGGAAAGTGGCATCCTATAATGGAAACATGTTAAAATTAATTGGACTCTGTAGTTCTATTCTGCCAATAAAGTTTCCTTACGGACATTGCCTGACTTTGTGCTTGATTTTATATACATCAGCAATGGATATGCCTGGAATGTTTAAACCCACTAATTATAAATGGATGTACTCCTACATTTGACCATGTAATCTGTTGATAGTTTTTATTGTGGTGACCAAAATATAAATGATGATCTAAAATATAGACATCATATTTGCCATTGTCAAAATGTAAATACATCCTCAAAACTGAGCACTTTTTGATTGAAATTAGATTAGCATAACATGTATTCACGGCAAAGAATGCACAGATACATATAAACATACAGTATAACAGAGCAATTTTGTGCTCTACAGACAAATGTAAAAATTTAAATTATGTAAATTTATACAATTTTTATTTATCACTTATTTGTTCAGTCTTTGTAAAAAATGTTTATTTAGGAAATTAGCTTTAGACTGTATACAGTCTTTTATTTTGCAACATTTCACACAAATTGAATTAAATGTTACTATAACAGCACAAATAAACTTTTCTCACGTACAATAGATGTGACAAAATAAATAAATTATTTAATTAAAAATTAGATGCTTCTACGGACCCTGGAAGCATTACAAGCCACACGGCTTACTAAAAATGGCAACAGAATGTAAAAATGACATATGCATTTAAACATAAGGGCCACATGTAGTTAAATAATACATTTAAAAAATAGAGGTGTTACCTATTATCTGGGTTGGGTGCTTTTTGGGCATTTACCTAGGAGTACTGTAATCCCTTTTGCCAGAGCCAAGGGACTCTTTAAACTTATCTTCTTTTTATACTACCTAAAAATATTTTTTTAAAATATACATTTGTTAAGTGCACATTTAACAAAGTGGATGAAACAGCTCACGTCAAGGTTTAATGGAATACTACTAAGTTGTTTATTTCGGATGAGATGCTGCAATTGATGTCATGTAACTTTACCTTCTCATTACTGTTCCATCTGATTAGTGAAATTGTGTATGCTTTATCGACCAAAAATAAAGAATTGACTTTCTTTTTTTTTTTTTTAAATATAGGTGTTAAAACCAGTTGTAGCATTCTTTATCAATCTCTGGAATGCTAATATAATGGTGACAATGAAATTGTAGATTCTCTTTCCTCCTCCCCCTTCCTGACTAAAGGAATGATAGGCCCAATTGAAATTACCTGTTACTGTTTGAAAGCAGCCAAGGGGGTGGCGGGGTACTCACATTTTCAGCACATTTACAGGCATGATATCAGTATATCAGTTAGTGGTGTCTCGCAAAGAAATGTGTTCCTTTACAGGCTAGTAATCATAACTAGGGTATACATTAGGGTTTGTGACCCTTTATGGACTAGATTTAATTTTGCTAAATAAGAATGCACTGGTGAGCTCTGCAACACAAAAAGGTCTGGACATCCACGGAAAACAACAGTGGTGGATGAACGTAGGATCCTTCCCATAGTAAAGAAAACCCCTTCACAACATCCAGCCAAGTGAAGAACACTTTCAGGAAGTAGGCATATCATTATCCAAGTCTACCATAAACAGAAGATTTCACGAGAGCAAATACAGAGAGTTCACCACAAGGTGCAAACCATTCAAAAGCCTCAAGAATAGAAAGTAGAATAATATATAATATTTGCTCAAATTCAGTAAAATTGTACCAGCGTCCCAATATTTCTGGACTTTACTGTACATCCTCCGCTACAAATAATGAAATTATATGTATTCGTACACACACATACACACACACACATATATATATTTGAGCACTTTTGACACTTCAAACATATAAACAGAGATCTCACTATTTTTTCCATCAACTACCCACACGAGCCTTGTTGAAATTTCTGGAAATATACTGTGACAGTGGTTATTCTTGACATGAAATAAAGTCACAAACTGCGAAACAGAATAGAAAAAGTTACTAGTAATTTTAATAAATACCGTACATGACAATCAGTAGCGTAAGTTTTTCTTGTTAAGTGGTCCACGTACCAGTCTGTTTCTATGTTTATAAATATTTTACCTTTAACCCCTTAAGGACACCGCTTCAGAAGCTTGTCTTACCCTTATGGAGACAAGCAATTTTTGCATATATTACATACAATTTTAAAGGAAAAAAAGGGCTTTAATTCAATGTCACACACACATATATATATATATATATATATATATATATGTGTGTGTGTGTGTGTGTGTTGAGAAGTTGAGAAGGGGTTAAATAGCACCCAGGATTAGCTCTTTGGTATACCAATGTTTTTAATTTAATTAATGTGTCTGATTTTTAATGTTACTGTAGAGATTGATCAGACCCTTTGTTATAGAAAAAAAATTCTATTTTTGTTTTAAGATAAGTGATCTTCATGAAGATAGATAGTCATAGAGTGTGTGCCTTCCCCAAATTATTACCAGTGTTAGTAGGTGAATGCCATTGCCATGACAATTATCCTATAGCTGGTAGTAAATTGAACCCTTCATCACATATTTGTCTTTCAAACAGAGGGTATCATGCCCTTTTTTAAATAATAGCTGTAACCTTTTGATCAAGGAGGTCTAAAAGGACCCATAAAACCACACACAATAACATGGGACCCTTCATTAGAAAGAAGGGGCTAATCCCTTTCCCTAGAGACCTGGCTTCAGGCATATTGATAAAATGTAGACTCTTCAGAAGACTTCATCTCCTCTGCTTGCCATGCTTGCCAATTTATAAAATACGATGACACCAGAGTATTTAATCAGTAAAGGTGCATTATGTGTGCATGCTCTATATGTTATTACCAAATTAAAGGACCACTAAAGTCCCCCAGACTATTTCATCTCTGGGTGCAGTGATTCTGTCATTTTAACTTTGCAGTTTTGTAGAAACTGTAATGTTTACATTCCTCTAGTGGCTGTTTTCCAGACAGCCACTAGAGGCGCTTCAGCTGCTCTGACTGAATAAAATTCAGTCATGTGACGTTGCAGGTCATAAGAAAACACAGAATTCAATGCTTTCCAATGAGAATTGGATGTCTGTGTGGCATGCACTTCAGGTCCCCAATGCTTCTTTATGAGGAGCATTGGACTGGCTTTCAGCGGAGGTAGCGAATCCTCCACAATAGCATTGAGTGGGGCGGAGAGGTATACAGTGCTGAGAGTTTCTTTGTGCTCTAAAATGGTGAGTAAAAAACAATTTTTTCTATTTTTTTAGCAAAGGGGGTGGGAGCTGAATCTAACTAGGGACAGAAGCACTATAGAATTAAGAATGCAGGTTTATTTTTTTTTATGTTACTCAATAATACTACGAAATAACTGTTTTAGCATATTGCACAGGTCTAATGCATTGCAAGTCTAAAAGCAACTCCTTAAAAATGTTTTTTTCACAGCAATCCTAGTTTTATAAAGGACGCCAATGGCCCTGACTTGAGGGGGCACCCTGCCTGCGTTGGGAGGGAAATTAAGAGATTTCCATGGCTGACGCTGACCCTCACTACATTGAGGAAGCATAAGGCCTGCCCCACTGTTGAGTGAAGATAAAATTAAGTACTCCCTCGCGGTGCAGGAACTTCTCAATGACTCTGCATTCAAGTCCAGAAAGAGTTCCACCACAGGACCACCAAGGATCCTGTCCAGAATGTCTCTCTATTGATCTACCAAGGATTATATCCACTACCTGCCAAAAGGTTAGCAAAAGGGAGGCCACACACACTCCCTGGGGTCTTGGAGGGTAACCACACACCACCCGAGGCTCTAGGCATCCTATCTATGGCCATGGGCAATTTTAATCCAGCTCTGTGTGTTTCTCAAAAGTTACATAAAAGTGCTATGGATCCTTTTAAAACATTAACTCCATAACAAGTAGTTTGACAGCTCTCCTCCTGTCCCCTTGGCTCTCTGGCCTTTTTCAATCTACAGCTCTGAACAATAGGTCAATTTGATTAAATACTTGTTTCTTTTTTTTTTTTTTTTGTCAATCTTTCTTTTATTAGAGGCAAATGAGATAGGGTACAGAAGAGAAATTGGGGGAAACGTTCAAATGAATTACAGTATAGAGTCAGTACAGCAAGATTAAATTACATTTCCTGAATTGCGTTGCCTCAATTTTTAAATTTTTGTCGTTAAAACTTTAGTTAGAAAATACAGGCTATGGATCATAAGATCCGGTTGGTAACATGCTAAAATATTAGAAGTCATACAGTAGGTTACACGTGTGTAGACAAGAAGCTCACAGTTTAGAGAGACAGTGGTTAGACATTAGGTTAAATGTTATGGGTGCCGATCAGTGAATTAAAACTTAAACAACGTGTAGTTATATTGCATGCAGGGTCCTATTCAGTGTAGAGTACTGCTAAGTTACAAGTTGGTGCACGAAAAGAAGCGGCTTTAGGCCAAGTAAGGTCCTGGAAACTCCTATATGCGCCATAGGAAAGACAGTGTTAGATATCTTATTGAGTCGAGCATAGGGAGTCCAAGAAGGTCTAATTAGCAGGTAAAACAGTATGTGCTATGCTTATGGACTACATTGCCATATGTGGCTTTAATGACCTAAGATGCAGGTGAGTTAAGCTAAGAGGTACCTGCCACACTCTGCTGAGGCAAGACAAGGAATACGTTTTAAAGAAGTCACTTTGGCCTATAATAACAGTTCCTGTTGATTCTAGTCAGTAGAAAAAGCAAACTTAATACACTAATAACAGGTTGAACATATACGCATATGGAATTTGTGATATTCTCATTACATCTAGCTGCTTGCTGGTTTTTCAGGTTATGTGAAGCCCGGTGAAGGCCCTGCATAACTCACTAAATTCAATGCTTATGTTTTGTACAGCTCTAATAAAAAGTAGGATGTAACCGGCTAGGTAACTTGTAAACTTACGGAGTATAAGATGATAAGCTAGGTAGCTCACATGTTTTGTCATATTTATGTGTCGAAAGTATGCAGTCATCTCCACTTGAAGTACATGTAAAATCGTGTGTGGCATTACGCATTTGGAAACCGGTAGTTGTAAAATGATAAGCAAGAAAATACTTGTTTAGCTCTGCTGACCGGAGTGGTGGCAGGGAGAGAGGCTACTGCAAACCTTCACCCTACGCCACTGGTGTGCTGGAGCAGGTAGTCCATGCAGTGACTTGTCATATTGCCTTGAATCCGGTCATCCGTGTTGGGGACCCGAGGTGAGGCAGGATGTTGTGGGCTTTTGGACCTTGGTACTGCCAAATGGTGGTGATGGGAGTAGCTGTCCCGGGAGTCCGTGAGTCTAGTCATGTGCCTTCTTTCAGCCCCTGACTGCCGTGATGATCGGGTCTGCTGCTTACTTGGCGGAGAGCACGGGAGTGGTGACCGGTAGACGGTCCGGGGTGTGCCGGTCTGCTGGTTCGGAGACTTGGCCGGCAACAGTCTGCTTGGGTGCTGGAGCTGGCGCCTTGATTGGGCTTTTTCCCGCTTGTGTTTTCGTGGAGGGGGATTCCCGCCTAATTGGCGTCGTGTTGCCGGGCGGATCCATGCTGTCACCTCCTTTATCGCCCTCGTGTAGGCTGGTCTCTGGGTGCGTAGCTTGGTCCACAGGTTGGTACACATCTTGTCATAGAACACCCCTATGTGCTGGGGTGGCATGTGGAGTATGCGGATCGTGTTAGACTGTGCCTGTGCCGCCATCTTGATCGGGGCCTGGCTGCTTCTCCTCGTTTTATTCGTTGTCTCTCGTGCTGGTCGTAGTGTGGGGGTAATCGTCCCCAGCGAGGACCGGGATGACCCCCGCCGGTCCAGAGGGGGGGGGGTTGGAGGTGAGCACTGTGTGGGTATCACCTGCGAGGTTACCATCCAGGAGAGCGGCCGCCTCTCCCTGGCTCGATCGCGGGTAGGCCTCAGGCCGGGATTGTGGGGACCTGATGGGTTGCGGGTGTGTGTCACCAAAACGATTCCCTGGGTCTCCCCCACTCAGTAGGCACCTTCCCAGCGGTGAGTGAGCGATGGATCGGGGTATATCCCCGGTTTTAGTCGTCGGTGTGCAGGAGCACTCGTGGAGCACGTCCACCCTGCTAGGAAGCCAAGCTCCGCCCCCCAATACTTGTTTCTTGATTGTGTTTCATTCCATTTCTTTATACATGCAGTTTACTTGTGAACCTTTGATTGGTTTGTACTGATACACGGTTTCTCTTCTGCCTTGCCACATTTTAAGTAAAATGTATTTTTGTATTTTTCTTTAAGAGTGATTAAGGAGTTTGAGAAACCAGGATTTATTTAAAAATAGAAAGCGGATAAAAAAAAATGAATTGATGGGTTTCGAGTGACAGCTTCATTGGAAGATAATTATTACAATAAATTACAGTGATTTAAGTTCTTGGCTTGTTCCTCTGGGATATACTTGTAACATTGAATAGAGTAAGAGTAATTTGTACTATTTATAGTTTCACTTCGATTGCTCTTATCACCATTTGTTTTGTTTAATAGTTAACAGAGTCACAAGGAAACTGCTCACCTTCCTATCATTGCAGGGTTAACAAAAGAAAGAACTGTAGTTTTGTGTGAAATGCTGGCTGGATTACAAATTATGTCCCTGAGGCTAGCCCCAGCCTTAATATCAATAGACTCCGAAAACATCAACACCGCTAAACTACAGATTTACTTTGTCAGATGAGTTCTTTACTTTCCAACGTCAGGGAACTGTAAATTTAATTCTGTATTCCCCTCACATGTGCCTCTGCTGATGACGTCAGTTGTTTAACCAAAGGTTGTTTTTCACAATCACATAAATTGAGATGATAACAGATTTCTATATGTAGGTTTGCACTGGGTTGGCGAAAATAACCTGGTGTATCCTGCCCTTTGCTACCCGTATTGTATTAAGCCTATTTATGGACTGCTGTTGACTTCTACATAACCAGCGTGACTGAATAACTTCTCATATATTAAAGTTATATTGTCATAGTTTCTTCTAACATTCTACGTATGCAGGGTAATTCGCTAAGTTGGGATTTGTTGGAAATTTAAATGTAAGCAAATGTTAGCCCAAAATAGCCAGACTAAAAATGTAACATTGAAGTTTTGAAGCTTTTTTTTTTTTTGGCCTATTATTTAACATTTTATTTGAATTTACTTTGAATTTTTGATAATTTGCACTTGAAAAAACACTACGAAGGTATCTAAAAATAGAGAATTATAATTGCTGCTGTTATAAGACAGCCCACCAGAGCTGTCAATTAGGCAGTTTGAACACTTAGTTCCAGGTTGTCTTACATTACTTTTGTCCATATTATGTGTGAAGGGGGTTACTCCTGGGACAGAGCAGAATCGAGGACTCTGCCGATAGCAAATCATATTCTGTACTGTATTGCTAAACAGTGAACTGGACTGTGTGGAAACTGATAGTAGCTAAGCTATGGCCTCTATCAGTCTATAATTCCAGACATCCTATGTGATGAGTGGAAATACAAGTGGGAATAAAAGACATATCGCTTTTTTAAAGTTTTTTTTTTAAAATATAATTTACTTATTTTGCACTTTAAAAAAAGAAGTATTATATTATCAAAGCATTACAATATAAGTTCTTAATGTTGCTTCTTAGCTTCCCTTTAACGCTAAATAAAACCTTTGTATCTTCATGACATTCATGATGAAAGTTATATTCTTAACTGGAAACAAATATCTTGCAATCTTCCTAATTCCAAAATGGAGCCTGCGTTGATCTAACGCCCCGGCCGTGAAAACAAAACCCTGAAAAAGTGCACTGCACACACTTGCAATATATGTAATATGGTCACTCGTAAACACCCACTAATCCAATAAATCTTACATCGACCCATTTCATTTTATGGCCTTCATGACACTTTAAACCTCTACATATACAGGTTTTAGCTAACTGCAATTGCTTATGTATACACTGCATTAGCAAATCACTTTATTAGAGTCCTATAAATCCCCACCTCATATGCCCAGTGTGCCATTAAATTGGTGTGGTTGTATTTTCCAAACATTAACAGTGACATCCTAACATTCATGGGTGACGGAATTAAAACCGCTTTGTGTACAGTGGCATGAACTTAGATGTCTTTCCAAACATTACCATTCACATTCTTAAATGCAAGTGACTTAGATGATGACATTATAAAAGCACACAAGTTCTTTATGTCTTCTCAAAATAAACTGAAATCTGCTACAATTTGTGTAGGTTTTAAAATGTGGCACACTGCTGGTCTTGTTAACTACAAGACTACAAATTCATCTACCATACAGGCTGATGTAGTGGTTATGGTGCCAGGCGTACCCTGGCACAGTCACACTCGAAGTAGTCAAACCAATAAGCTGTTGTGGTTTTGGTTACTACAGTGTCCCTTTAATAAAGCTATTATATGTTTTAATGCAGATATAAAACACTATCTCTCAAAAAGTATTTAATAAATTGAGTGTTTAGTTAAAATATCCAGTATATGTTGTTTTATTTTTTTCTGGAGAGGGGGCGGGGGTGGATGGGCTCACATCAAGTATAATCAGCCTCGGGTAGTCAATTTGCAGTCAACTCTCATTCCCATAATGCACCTGTATTAGTATAATTTACTGAACCACTGTGCCTGACACTCTATCCATCTCAGATATTCTTAACTGAGCAAACTGCACTGTAGTTGTTTAAATTTTAATCCTGTTAAATTTAAACAGTAAAAAAAAGGTTAGTGGGATGAATTGTTCCCTTCTCTGTAAAGACTGCTGATTCAGCAGCTCAGGGCAACTTGAAATATTATTCTGTGTGGTTTTTCTTTCCGAGTGTGTTAGAAAAGCAGCTGTTGGTGAAAACAGGCCTTCCGTGTGACATGCCAACATCTGGAAAGACTGTACCAGCAAGCAACGAGGATTTAAATGTCAATTTGATGTTTCAAGGAGCTGGTCCACAATGATTTGTCTGTATAACTCTTTCAAGCAGCTCAAAAAAACAAACCCAGTCCCTTCCACTATCCGGTAACAACGTATTTAACTCTATGCGGCTTACTCACTAAATTCTGATGTAGTGAATTGAAAACCAAATGGCTAAATTTTATTGCGACTACATATAGCTGAAATTAGAAAGTTACCACTTTTTGCAAAAAAAATTCAATTTGTTTTTCAAATAGCTACAGTTTCATGTTTATTGAATACATCATAAAGATAGGTATATGTCATATAAATGCTAATAATAATATTAAGCAGAAATCAACACTGAATTATTAGTCATTCTTAAAGGGACACTATAGTCACCAGAACAACTACAGCTTAATGTAGTTGTTCTGGTGAGTGTACTAGCTCCCTTCAGGCATTTTCATGTAAACACTGCCTTTGCAGAGAAAAGGCAGTGTTTACATTGCCCCCAGGGACACCTCCAAGTGGCCACTCCTCAGATGGCCACAGGAGGTGCTTCCTGGCTCAGTGCTGCAGACTAGACAGCTCTGCCGTTCAGCGTCCCCACGCTCTGCATGGAGATGCTAAATTTTCCTCATAGAGATGCATTGATGGTGGGTTTAGCACTTAATGGTGGGTTTAGCACTATAGGGTCAGGAATACATGCCTGTGTTCCTGACCCTATAGTGTTATTTTAAATATTAAAGGGACACTCCACTGCCCAAATACTAAATAAATATAAATCACTGTTTTGTAGATATACCCCCAATGAAAACATGCATGCATTTAATTATATATTTTTACATTACGGGTATATCTAAAAACAGGTTTAAAAAGCTGCAGATCTTTTGTCTTCAGCCGTTGCAAGCCCTCCCCTTCTAACCTTGCCCAGACTTTCTGTGGCTGACCAATCACAGACTTCCTAAAGCAGCTCAATGAGGAGTCTTTACAAGCCAGGTGCTCTGGGCCAGGTGCTCTAGGCAACTGCTGCCTCCAGACAACCGACATTGGCAAGCTCCACAGCAAGCGACTGCCACCCAAGGGAACCCGGCAAGGAACCCATAGGACAACGCGGATGGACTATGCCAGGATACCTGCTCTGTTGGACGCTTGCAACCTGCCACTGAGTACAAGCAGAGCAGGTATCGGTTAACCGTTTCACTCCTCCGGTCTGTGTGGGCTCGGAAACGCCATGAAGTCAGCCCTGTCCCACGGCAGAAACCTGGGAAACCTCCATGATACATCAGGGTGACAGACCTACTACAGCGACCTGCTTTGATTTCTTCTGTGATATGTATTGTATACTGTTTTGTGTAATAACCTTATGTCACTCATAAGCACACGCTCGTATAATTAGTGCTACCCTACAGGCAACACACAACCAGCAAACCGCAACCACACTGCAGCATGTCATACGACAACATATATAGTCAACCAAGCGAGAATGCCCACTTGCAATGTTGTCCTAGCTATAAACATCTTCCCTTACACGTAAAACATAGTAACACACCACACTGTAACACCAAGCGACAACGACTTTAATATGTACGCACATAGCCTAGCATGTTTATCACCATCCACTATTGTCCTATAGCTTGTTAATTTCATGATGAAAATAGAAAAACTGTGCTGTTTAATCTGCCACGTTATGTGATGTTATGAAACTGCTTGCAGCAGCTGTCGTGGCTCTGCATGCTCATTGTCAAACCATGCACAAATAAAATAAAGAATAAAAAAAAAAGGGGGATTGATTTTTGCCAGCCATAGATCACATGACATAGAGAACAGTGAGGATATTATAACAAAAAAAGGGGCAGAGACAGAGAATGCAACAAAACCTATTTTTACAATTTTGTTGTAATGTATTCTATATCATATATTTACAACTTATAGCTAGATCAGTATAATAAAAGTCTGAAATCATTGCATTCAGAATACACAGAGCCAGGGCATTTAATATCCCATAATTCTAATCACAACTATATCCCATAATTCTAATCACAACTCTATCTGTGAGCAAACATCCTAAATTAATTCTTGGTGATATCACGAGGAACTCATCTCACTGAATCGTTAGTTGGAGAACTGCTGGTAGTGTAATTAGAGTGTAATTAGATTTGGCTAAAGAGTGAGATGATTTGCACATTAATTATTTAACTAGTGGCACTCATTACCTGCTTCAGTCAGCCAAGGTTGCACAATATTATTTATTTATTCCTTTTTAATCTGATTTTATAGAAGAAAACAATTCAAAGTACTGAAAAAAATTTTTTTGCGTGAATTAGAAAACGTGTTTATTTATTTGAAGTCCACAGTTAATGGGGAAAGTTTAGACAGACAATGGTATAGGTGGCAATTGAAAAACCCGATGATAAATTAATTTGCTAAACCACGTTCTAAGGATGTCATACTGAGTCAACAAAGGTAGATCACCACATATTGTTTGTCCCTTTCCATAAATTATTATTGTCTGGTTTGCCATTCAACTCTCTTCTACATTCACAATGCATTCTGGGAACAAAAATTAGGATCCAACTTTCTCCATAGACACTGGTTCTTTGTTAGAAATTGAGACATGGGACATGGGACATTACAAGTGTATTTTTCTCTAACATGGAATCTGGAGCAGGCAATCACAACATGCATCTATTGCAATAATGTCACAATTCACCTTAAAAAATAATTTACAGAAACAGATTGGCGGTGGAGGTACTGTCGAAGGGTGGATTTTGGAGGTCTTTGTCCTGGTTTGGATGGGGTATGGGTTAGGCAGAGGCAGGGTGATCTCCTTGGGGATCCAGTTGGGGCATATGTTTTACTGCCTTTGATATTGGGTTGTGCGTGTGAGTTGGGGGTCAGGGTAATGGGTATGTTACACCTGACCGAGAGAAGCTGGGGACTTTGAACGTTCTTGTATTGGGCGGAAGGGGTCATTGGCCACCTTTGTCGGCGGCTGCTGTGGGGGACACATAGGGTCGGTTCCCAGACCTGGGTTCAGCTTTATTTTGCGTGTGGCTCGGGTGTTGGGCATGGTCACATGACCAACACATGCATATGCTAACTATGTGTTTCTGTTATGGGATTTGGTGATGGGCCGGGGTCTCTCTGGTAGATGTGGGCTGGGGGCGTTCTTCCACCGGGGCGGCGTGGAAGGACCACTGGGCTGCAGGGGGAGATCCCGGTGTTTTGGCGTTCCGCCATGGGCTGGGCGCCCTGTAGGTTACAATTAATAGACAGAGGTATCAGCATTGGATTTGAGTTAGAGTGGACAAGTTGCCTAGACAACACATTCCAACAATAAATAAAAAAAGAATATAACAAATAAAAACTACAAAACCAAAATGACAATCTGGAGAAACAAATGCAAAATGTGACCCCACCTTCATAATCCAGAAGGTACACCGATGCCCACAGACCACTGATAACAATTCCATGGTTACATAATGTTTGCGCTCCACTCACTGTTGGGTTACTTCCCTCCTAGTTTTAGCGTCTGACCCTTGTGGTTCTGTCGAACAAGATCAATGTAATTGACTAGATGTTTAGTCCACCACCCCTCCCCCCCATCCAAACGATGTGGGCAGTTTGGGCTGTGACACCCGGGCGCCTTACCTGCTATCTCCTTCACCACAATGTTATGGTTCTAAATTAGTTTTCATGGGTCCTTTTTGGAGCTCCTTCTTCCTCAGAGCTTGCGACACATGGGTAGCCACTTTGGGGAGGGTTTCACTCCCCCTATAACCTGGCATCGGATTAGACTAGAGATTGACTTATGTAAATACCTGAGTTACCGTTTCTCTTCTGTTATTCTTTTCTCTCCTTCATCCTTCTCTCCTTTCTAGTGAGTATGGTCAAGAGGTATGCAGGGTCAAGAGGTTCTGCAACCACTGGTGCTTACGCCCATTCCCAAGGCCCAGGATTAGACATACATTTCACCCTCTCCAATGGGTCTTAAGGTTGTGTCACTGAATGTAAAAGGGTTAAATTCCCCCAGGAAAAGGCACCTATTGTATAAGGAATTAAAACGTATAAAGGCAGACATTGCATTCCTCCAGGAGACTCACTTACCTAGGACATCCCACATCACTCTCAAAGATAGGAATTTTGATAAGTCGTATGCCTCTAGATCGTTCTCTAAACACAATGGGGTGGAAATCCTTATACACAAAAACTGTAATCTGCAGATGACCGGGTCCAGCTCGGATGGCAGATACCTGTGCCCGTCTGGCACGTTGGGGACGCAACCGATCCATCTAATCAATATATACGTCCCGAATGTGGCTGACCAACAATTTTGGAGAGGCCTGTGTGACCTTGTGCGGCCTTTGGGCAATGGTTTTGTGGTGATGGGTGGGGACAGCAAGGCGGCTCCCTGCTCGGTGCCTGACAGAAGTGTAGCTCCGGGGACCAGGCTCTCTTACGGAATGTGGGCAAATGACAAGCTCCTCAGGAACTTTATAGCCGAATGCAAACTGGTAGATATATGGAGGGTGCTCCACCCAGGGGATCGTAACTACACATTCTATAAAGCCCCTCATGGGACTTATTCCCGCATTTACCTGTTTTTGGTCTCCCGGAAGCTGTCCCAGTGGTCCAGGCAGCAGACATCGGGTCCATTTCTTGGTCAGACCACGCAGACTTACACCTCTCCTTGAGAGGCTTTATGACCCCAACATGCTGGACACGGCGTATTAATAATTTGCTTCTCAGAGATAGTGAGGTTGTGGCAGACCTGAACGCCGCTTTGGGAGAGTACTTCCTCTAAAATGACACCCCCGAGGTGGATGCAACCAAAGTATGGTCCGCGCATAAGGCAGTCATTAGAGGCGTCCTAATGAAGATAGCTACTCACAAGAAGAGACTTAAAACTCAAAAGATTTGCGACCTCCAGGAGGCGCTCCGTCGGGCGGTAGAGCGACACAAGGCAGCGCCGGATCCGCAGTCCTAGGAGACACTGAGGGGATTCGGACTGAATTTACAAGGGTTCTTCTAGATGGTGTAGCTCGGGATATGACCTGGTCCTGCAGGTTTTATTTAGAAAACACTAATAGTATGGATACCTTCTTGGCGAGGACATTGAGACCACGTCAGCACTCGAGACCTATCGGGGCCCTGGGCACCCCGAGAAGGGAATAGTCACCATGTCAAATGATATAGAAAATCTTTTTACATGGTATTATAGTTCATTATACTACCACTCACCGACCCACATGGCTGATGACATGGTTCACAGTAGGAAACTACAGCAATTCTTACAGTTGGTGGCGCTGCCTGCTCGCTTCGTAAATGATAAGGCGATACTCGGACGGGAATTTACCCCAGAAGAGATATTGAAGGCAACAGCGGCTATTCCGATTCAGAAGGCTTCGGGCTCCGACGGCCTATCTGGAGCATATTATAAGACTTTCAGTGAGGTGTTGGTGCCAAGGTTGGTCACCATGTTCAATGCTGCAAGAGAGGGGGAGCCACTGTCCCGGGAGATGACACTAGCAAATATTGTGTTACTAGGAAGGGAAGGACCCTTTGGAAGTGGGCAGCTACAGACCGATCTCACTGATCAACGTGGACGCTAATATTCTGGCGAAAGCGTTAGCCACCAGGTTAAAGCCCTTGATGCAGAGGTTGATCCATCCAGATCAAGTCGGATTCATATCGGAACGCCAATTATATGAAAATACAAGATGGGTGAGAGATCTGGTTTGGTACATGGAGCAGTCCCGAGCGCCTTCGCTGCTCCTCTCTTTTGATGCGGAGAAGGCGTTCAACAGGGTTGAATAGCCATACTTGTTTTCGCTATTGGAGCACTGGGGATTCCCCACCTTGCTTGTGTTTGTGGTGGGGGGCCTTTACAGGGACCTGCAGGCACAGGTAGCATTGCCGGGGGACGGTGGCAACACCTTCCTCATAGGTAACGGCACTAGACATGGGTGCCCTCTGTCTCCCCTTTTGTTCGCCATTGCACTAGAACCTTTTCTGCAGCGGATACGAGAGGCTTCAGAAGTGAGGGGGGTGAGGGTCGGGGGGAGGAATACAAGGTGGCGGGCTATGCCAACGATGTGCTCCTCACTGTCTCGGACCCACTCATGTCTCTGCCCCCACTGGCTGCACTGATAGGGGAGTACAGCCAAATATCTGGCTTTAAGGGTCAATTTGACCAAATCTAGCTCGATGCCACTGCACCTGTCGGCCGCCGCCGAGGAGGCGGTTGCACCTTCCACGCAAATCTCCCTGACGGACTCAATTAAGTACCTGGGCATAATAGTTACCAAGGGTTGTCAGAACCTCCATAAGGCCAACTATCAATCCCTGTTCCATACAATTAGGAGGGATTTGGAGGCCTGGGGATCCAGACCGATCACTTGGATAGGACGCATTCATAGTGTGAAGATGAATGTTCTCCCACAGCTTTTATTACTGTTTCAAGCACTTCCACAGCCGTTAATCAAATTGGACTTAGATACGATACAGAAACACGTCGACACCTTCATATGGGACAACAAATGGCACAGATTAACTAGGAATATGTTGTATTGGCCAAAGACGAGAGGGGGATTAGGTTTGCCAAATTTTCTTATGTATTATTATGCAGCTCAATTAGCCCAGATTGTAATGTGGCATACAACTCCAGGGGAAAGATGCTGGGTGGACCTAGAATCCCAGATTATGGGCTCGGATCTACCTATGTTTTATATGTTTTATATGTGGCTTGCCAAACCCCAACGAGCACTACTGAGAACCAAATGCCCGGGTATCGTTACTTCCCTGTCCATTTGGGACAAGGTCAGATATAAATATGGCCTCAGCTCTGTGACGAAGTGCCCTTCGCCACTTCTGCCTGGAGGGGACTACTGGCTAGCCTCTTGCCTTCCGACTATGGCCCCTGTGCTGATAGCTGTATTTTACCCTGCAGAAAGGTTTATTTGTGTATTTCTGCCGGGGCGTTCTGGACTTTTTAAGTATGTGAGTAGTGCTACCCCAAATAGCTATGTCATGGAGCCTATTCGTGTAACGAAAGACTATGGAAAAGACTTTGGCTCCATGGCGATTGAACTGTGTGTATGTGATCTGAGCGCCATTTGGTAATAATGGGCGCTCAGATCTAAGCTATCTGGGGATATGTTGCATGTATATGTTTTATGTAGTAATTGTAACATTGTGTAATTTTATGTATTTTTCTAACCATGTGGTTAACCCCTTAAGGACGCAGCTTCAGAAGCTGGACATACCCTTAAGGACTCAAGCTATTTTTGCATTTTCTGCTGTTTGTGTTCAACTGCAATTTGCATCGCTCTCATTTATTGAACCAACACATATTATATATCGTTTTTTTAAAGGACAAGATGGGCTTTACTTTGATGTGACTTATACATATATAAAATCTAATTTATTATTAAAAAACATAAAAAATTAAAAAAAAATGAAAAAAATATATATATTTTTCACAGTTTTGGCTATAATAGTGTGTGTATAATATGTCCAGCTTAGGAAAAGTAATTCAAAATAAATTCATTTAGGTGTCTTGTTTTTCAAAGTGCATAATATGTAAAGGATTTCAGCTTTTTTTTTTTTTTGTCGTGCAAGTGTGTACAAACAAGCTTCATATGCCACAACAGCACTATCAAGCATAGTGTGATAAACATAGAATATCAGTAACATGGCATTAGTTGGGATTGCACTTTTTTTTTTTTTGTATGAGAACAAACGAATAGCAATATTAGTTATAATTGGACGAGGATTAGACGATGGAGAAAACATAACATATTATAAAAAACAAGCGTTGTCTTGACAATTATAAATGAACAGGTTTAGATAGCCCCACGCCTGTAGTGCATTCCAGGCAATCAAAATTTGCAACTGCAGCGTATGAGCAGGCTATAGCACTTGTAACCTGTTGGCAGGCCCTTCCATTAAGATAAAACTGCACCATTATAAAAAATGGGTTAATGAGACTAGCGTTATGGCGTACATATTGCATTGTAAGAGACATAGTGATGGGCCTGTTCTTATGTACATTTCTAGTGGTCTATCTTGGCTAACAGATTGCTGAGATTTGGGATCAGTATATCAAATACTAATTGGCAATGCACATAATGTTAAGCTGCGTAGCTGAGGCAGTGCTAGGAAAGATAAATCAAAATAAAAAAAAGGAAAGGACTTAATAAAAACTTTGCGTAGCTGCAGTAAAGAGTCCTCGGCAAACAGGGATTATACATGACATCTGACAATAGAGAACAGGTGTCCCAGTAAGACGCTGAGTAGTCGTCAGACACAGGTTGCCAGATTATACGGGTACTCAGCCGATTCCAGCTTTCAAGGCCCGTAGCCTGGTGGCAGGGATCCGCCTGTTTGGCGGCGGTGAGATGCTCCTCCTGTCGGCGGCCTGGTCCAGTTCCTGCTCCACTTTGCAAATAAATAAACCTTGTTGGGGTTGTGCTGGTCCCTGCCTCGGACACCCATGTCGTCGAGTAACCGTGTGGTGAGCTTGTGGGCTTGCTGAGTGTCGTTGAGATGAATCAGCAGGCAGAGGTACAGGTGCCTTCATGGTAGGGGGCGCCTCTGGCTTGCTCGCGTTGTGGGCAGTCGGTGTTCGTTTCACCACCCTGTATGAGTTGGGTGTCTGTTTACGTCTACGCCATCTTCTCGCATTTTTGCGCCTCCCCTGGGGTGCAGTTGGGCTTTGCGGGTCGGGCGGTGGGTGGCATGTCGCATGATATGAGGTGTGCGGCGGCAAAGTCCCCCGTCCCAGCCTATGTTCAAGCTTGAGCCAGAAGTTGGCAAATATTATATCCAGGCTTGATAGGGGGGCTTGTTGTGCTTCATGCCCGTTCGCGGGTCCTGCGGTCTCCGCCATTTTGGGTCGGTCCCGCAGCCCACTGATGTGTTCCTTGCTCGTTTTTGCCACTGCTGAAAAGGTTGCAAATAATGGACCGGGATGACCCCCACCGGTCCGGGGGGGGGGGGGGGGGGGGGGATGTCGGGTACCCGGTCGTGACAATTGGCTCCCAGGCTGCTCCAGGCTGAGAGCTCGGCCGCTGCTCCCGTCCAGTGCACAACCGGCCGCATGTCTTCACGGGTGTAGCCTGCTGTCTGTCTGCTGTTCACGGGCCGCATTACCGGTTTACCGTGTGCAGTGAATCGCTTAGGGTCAGTTTATGCAGGTTTTTGTGGTTCAGTTATGCCTATTTTAGCCGTTTTAGCTTAGTTCAGGAGGGAGCTGCAGCTAGGCACGTCTTCCCTCCATGACAGTCAGGCCCTGCCTCCGATTTCAGCTTATTTTAAAAGTTACAGGTCACAAAATACAAGGAGTAATATAAAATTTAAATGTGAAAATCTTTTAGAAGTTGGTATGTTTGACTTGTAAGTTTGACAGCTGTCACAGAAAACAAAATTGCTACACAAAAGTATATATTTATATAAAGAAGACATCACAGGCTATTTATTTAAGGGTATTTTGACACTTTTTACATAGCCATTTTCCCACCAATATCTGCTACATATTGCAGTAAAATTGTGTTTTTTCTGTTTTTTTAAATACACACATATAACAAAGTTTTTTTAAATGTGTATTTTGTAAAGCTGCTGTGTGCTATTCCTGGTCAAAATCCCATTTTGTGTTCAGCAACATCTGCTGAGTACAACAATACCCCCCTTGTATGCCTTTGCCACTATTTTGGGAAGCTACAATGAAATATAAGAGGCCAGACTATTTCAGTTTCTACAGTTAGAAAATTCAAAGATGGATTTAATGGACCTATGTCTTATTTTGGAGCATTATAGTAGTTTGGTTGTTCAAATTACTGCAAAAAGGCCTACCATTTGTGAAAGTAGACACTCCAGGGTATCGCATATGGCATATATTGTGCCTTAACATGTCGCCATTTTTTTCACCATTATATGTCAAAGTTTGTGGTAAAAAAATATTTTCCGCATTTTTTCCTTAAACGTTACATTTGTGCTGGGCATTTTGTATATTTGATATGTTCCACTATGATCAAACACCCCTAATTATGCTCAGTTAAGTCTTCTGAGTAAAACAATACCACCAATGTATGTCTTTGACACTATTTGGTGACGCTACCGTGCCATAAAGGAGACCTGACCGTTTCAGTTTTTAGAGTAGAATTTTGAGAGACGAATTTGCAGGGCTTATGTTTCAATTTGGACCATTATAGCAGTTTGACTGTTTCATTAACCGCAAAAAGGCCTACCATTTGTGAAAGTAGACACTCCAGGGTATCTCATATGGCATATATTGTGCCTTAACATGTCGCCATTTTTTTGCCATTATCTGTCAAAGTTTGTGGTAAAAAAATATTTTTTGCATTTTTTCCTTAAGCATTACATTTGTGCTGGGCATTTTGTATATTTGATATGTTCCACTATGATCAAACACCCCTAATTATGCTCAGTTAAGTCTTCTGAGTAAAACAATACCACCAATGTATGTCTTTGACACTATTTGGTGACGCTACCGTGCCATAAAGGAGACCTGACCGTTTCAGTTTTTAGAGTAGAATTTTGAGAGACGAATTTGCAGGGCTTATGTTTCAATTTGGACCATTATAGCAGTTTGACTGTTTCATTAACCGCAAAAAGGCCTACCATTTGTGAAAGTAGACACTCCAGGGTATCTCATATGGCATATATTGTGCCTTAACATGTCGCCATTTTTTTGCCATTATCTGTCAAAGTTTGTGGTAAAAAAATATTTTTTGCATTTTTTCCTTAAGCATTACATTTGTGCTGGGTATTTTGTATATTTGATATGTTCCACTATGATCAAACACCCCTAATTATGCTCAGCTAAGTCTTCTGAGTAAAACAATACCCCCAATGTATGTCTTTGACACTATTTGGTGACGCTACAGTGCCATAAAGGAGACCTGACCATTTCAGTTTTTAGAGTAGAATTTTGAGAGACGGATTTGCAGGGCTTATGTTTCAATTTGGGCCATTATAGCAGTTTGACTGTTTCAAAAACCACAAAAAGGCCTACCATTTGTGAAAGTAGACACTCCAGGGTATCTCATATGGCATATATTGTGCCTTAACATGTCGCCATTTTTTCGCCATTATATGTCAAAGTTTGTGGTAAAAAAAGATTTTTCGCATTTTTTCCTTAAGCATTACATTTGTGCTGGGCATTTTGTATATTTGATATGTTCCACTATGATCAAACACCCCTAATTATGCTCAGCTAAGTCTTCTGAGTAAAACAATACCCCCAATGTATGTCTTTGAGACTATTTGGTGACGTTACAGTGCCATAAAGGAGACCTGACCATTTCAGTTTTTAGAATAGAATTTTGAGAGACGGATTTGCAGGGCTTATGTTTCAATTTGGGCCATTATAGCAGTTTGACTGTTTCAAAAACCGCAAAAAGGCCTACCATTTGTGAAAGTAGACACTCCAGGGTATCTCATATGGCATATATTGTGCCTTAACATGTCGCCATTTTTTCGCCATTATATGTCAAAGTTTGTGGTAAAAAAAGATTTTTCGCATTTTTTCCTTAAGCATTACATTTGTGCTGGGCATTTTGTATATTTGATATGTTCCACTATGATCAAACACCCCTAATTATGCTCAGCTAAGTCTTCTGAGTAAAACAATACCCCCAATGTATGTCTTTGACATTATTTGGTGACGTTACAGTGCCATAAAGGAGACCTGACCATTTCAGTTTTTAGAGTAGAATTTTGAGAGACGGATTTGCAGGGCTTATGTTTCAATTTGGGCCATTATAGCAGTTTGACTGTTTCAAAAACCGCAAAAAGGTCTACCATTTGTGAAAGTAGACACTCCAGGGTATCTCATATGGCATATATTGTGCCTTAACATGTCGCCATTTTTTCGCCATTATATGTCAAAGTTTGTGGTAAAAAAATATTTTTTGCATTTTTTCCTTAAGCATTACATTTGTGCTGGGCATTTTGTATATTTGATATGTTCCACTATGATCAAACAACCTAAATTATGCTGAGCTATCTCCTATGAGTAAAACGATACCCCCAATGTATGCCTTTAGTCGTATTTCCTGACGCTACACTGCCATATAGGAGACCTGACCATTTCAGTTTTCACAGAATTTTATAGGTTTATGACTCATTTTGGGTTCTAATAGCAGGTTGCTTATTCAAACTTTCCCCACAAAGGCCTACCGTTTTTTAAAGTAGACACCCCAGGGTATTTCAAAAGGCCCATTTTGAACCTTAGGGTGGAATAATTTTTTCGCTAGTGAGTACCAAGTCTAGTAGCAGTAAGCATTTTCTCTGCCTTTTTGGCACACACTTTGAGATTTTACTGCATAGTTTACAATCCTTAGGTGTGCTACGGCAGTATAACGCTTCATATGTCACTCAGCTATGTCGTCTGAGTACAGCAATACCCCCGTGTGTACCTTTCCCAGGTATATGTGGATGTTGGAGGGGCAACTTTGAGACTCGGCAATTTCAGGTCTGTTTCAAGCTTTGAATTTTTTCGCTGGGTCCATGTCCCATTTTGGGCATTTGACAGGTTGAGAATTCAAACTTCCCCAACAAAGGCCTACAATTTTTTAAAGAAGACACCCCAGGGTATTTCAAAAGGCCCATTTTGAACCTTAGGGTGGGATCATTTTTTCGCTAGTGAGTACCAAGTCTAGTAGTAGTAAGCATTTTCTCTGCCTTTTTGACACACACTTTGAGATTTTACTGCATAGTTTACAATCCTTAGGTATGCTACGGCAGTAAAACGCTTCATATGTCACTCAGCTATGTCGTCTGAGTACAGCAATACCCCCGTGTGTACCTTTCCCAGGTATATGTGGATGTTGGAGGGGCAACTTTGAGACTCGGCAATTTCAGGTCTGTTTCAAACTTTGAATTTTTACGCTGGGTCCATGTCCCATTTTGGGCATTTGACAGGTTGAGAATTCAAACTTCCCCAACAAAGGCCTACAATTTTTTAAAGAAGACACCCCAGGGTATTTCAAAAGGCCCATTTTGAACCTTAGGGTGGGATCATTTTTTCGCTAGTGAGTACCAAGTCTAGTAGTAGTAAGCATTTTCTCTGCCTTTTTGACACACACTTTGAGATTTTACTGCATAGTTTACAATCCTTAGGTATGCTACGGCAGTAAAACGCTTCATATGTCACTCAGCTATGTCGTCTGAGTACAGCAATACCCCCGTGTGTACCTTTCTCAGGTATATGTGGATGTTGAAGGGGCAAATTTGAGACTCGGTAATTTCAGGTTTGTTTCAAACTTTGAATTTGCATGCTGGGTCCATGTCCCATTTTGGGTCAAACTCTGAGGCACTGTCTGTCACATCTCAATCCGCTGTCAGAATTCTCTAACTGTACTTCCTAAGCATTTTGAACTTTTTACACAAGAACTTTAACAAAACAATGTTATAATAATGTTATTTTATTTTTTTGTGTTTTTTTTTTATTTGTATTTTTACCTCTAGCATACGCACTAAACTCCCCAATTTCCCAGGAACTATCATCCACCCCAATTAACTAAATAAAAGGTAAAAACAAAAATAATATATATATATATAGTCAGTGGTTAAATAACAGAAGAACTACAACAAGAATATTAATTGTATTGAGAATTTATTGGCCCTGAGTATGAAATAATTTAAAACAGTTCCCAATACAAAGGCCAGGCTGAGAGGGACAATCAGGGCAGTAGAAACTGGTCTCCGTTCGAATGCCTCTCTGGTAACACAGCCTGCACCTTTTCTGGGGGGTCTTTTTTGGGGGGGTTGGTGGTATCCGAAAGCAGAAGTGACCTGTCTGAATATCTCTGCTGCTAGGCCCTGCTGATGGCTCCCCACTGTGGCACTCAGTGAGCAGCACCGAAATTAGCTGGAACTGAAATGTAAGAAAAGTACATTTCAGCTGAGGATTTGCCTTTTTGAAAAGGATGAATGCGTTATGAGTAGCCATTTGCATTAAATAAATGCCCACTTTCTTATACCAGGCCCTGGTCTTTCTCATTATCAGATATGGCTGCAGCAGTTGATCAGACAGGTCAACTCCCCCCATGTGTTTATTGTATTGCTTAATGCAGACAGGCAGCCGTCTTGTTTCCTGTCTGCCACAGACTGCGACCCTGCGTGTGTGTTCACTGTGCATGGTAGTCAGTATGAACACCTCCTTTTTGTCTCTGTATTTCAGAGCCAGCAGTTCATCCTGGCATAGAGCAGCAGTTTCCCCCTTTTAAATTTTTTTCTCTGCCAGAGCCTTGGGGAAGCCAGTGCGTGTCTTGCGGATAGTGCCGCAGATCACAGTCTCAAAACAATATACCATTTTTTGAAGGGATCCCAAACTATTTTTCCGCTAGTCCCAACTACATCAGGGCAACCTGGGGGATCCCGGTGGCTATCTTTACCTTAATATACTCTGAAGGTATAAACATACCCACTGCTACTTTCACATAAATTGTAAAGCTTGATGCCATACCGGGATCTTTTGGCTGGTATGTATTGCTTGAAACCCAGTCTACCCTTGTATTTCATTAGGGACTCGTCAATACATATCTTCTTTTGGGGAGTATAAATTAGGCCAAATTCTTTATTAAAATGGTTAATTAGGGGGCGGATTTTATAAAGTTTGTCATACTGCGGATGATCTTTGGGGTGGCACTTCGAATTGTCATTGAAGTGCAGAAAGCGCAGTACTGATTCATATCTGGGCCTACTCATGGTCTGAGAGAAAATGGGAGTATTGCATACTGGGTTTTTGGACCAGTACATTCGGATGCTGGGCTTTTTTATAATTCCCATCAGCATGGTTAGTGCCCAGAACTGTTTTAACTCTGGCACACTGGTGGGGTACCAGCTCCCTTTTGTGGCAAGGTGACTTGTTGCATTTTGTGCCAGATACTGCGCTGCATAAATATTTGTTTGTGTAACTATCTGCCCTAAAAAATCATCCTCAAGGAACAGCTCCATAAAATCCTGGGAGTTATAGCTGGTCACGTCTCCCTGAATACCAGGAGTCGCAGTGAACAGAGGGATGTCAGGGACAAAATTGTTAGGGGGCACCCAAATATCAGCGCCAGGAGCAGTGCCAGGGGTATCTTCACTCTCTTCATCTGTGTCTGGCACATAGTCACCCTCTACACTCTCTGAGGCAGTGTCGGTTGCCTCTGAGTCGGCTGCTAATATATTATATGCCTCATCGGCACTAAACCTTCTAAGCATGGTGAAAGCTTAAAATTAACTTTAACTAAATAACGTATTTTTTTGTTTGTTTTTTTTTACTTTTTTTTATACTTTTTTTGTTTTCTGAACTTTTTTAATACTTTTTTTTAACTTTTTTAAAACTCTTAAAAACTTTCTAAAACTTCAAAAAACTTAAAAAAAAAATGAACCCTTGTGGGTAAAAACAGAAATCAGATCACCGCTAAACACAGTGCTTACACCTAGCAAAGCAGAAATGCTTTGACTTAAAATAAACTACTTTTTTTTCCTCTTTTTTCCTTTTTTAACTTTTTTTTATGATTTTATAAACTTTTACAAACTTTTACAAACTTTTAATAACTTTCCAAAACTTTTCAGCTTCCTAGCTACACTAATGCTAGATTCCCCAATTCCCCCTAGCTTCAATCCACCCAGGCTAACTAATTAACTGAAAATAATAGTAAAAAAAATAAATTAAATATATTTAACCCCTGAGGGTTAAAAAGAAAATAAAGTTAACCCCTGAGGGTTAAAAAAAAACCTCTGATCTCAGTAAAGTACTGTGATCAGTATTGTGATCACTGCTGCCAGTGATCAAAGGGTTAAACCCTTGTTAATTTTCACAGGGAAAGGAGGTAAAGTATTTTTTTTTAACTTTAAAACACTGTGTGTCTGTCAGGGACACAAAATTTCAACCGATCCGTCTCTCTCCACTTCTAAACACACACAGAGGTGGAGGGAGGAGGATCAGGAAATCCCAGCAGCACTGTGATCGCTGTGACTGGTTGTCACAGGGATCACATGTGCTGGGACAGCGCTATTGGCTGATGCTGGGCTTCCTCAAACGCCGAGGCACCCAGCAACAGCGTTAACCCCACGATCGCCGCGATTGCGGCGATCTGGCGTTAACTTTTGTAAATGACGGAAATTTTCCGTCAAGCGTCCTTAAGGGTAGGTCTGCCTTGACGGAAAATTTCCGTCCAGCGTCGTTAAGGGGTTAATGGAGTCTGGCCTCTGTCCTGGGAGATAATTTGATTACTTCCCAATTATCTCCAGGATAGAGATGAGGGATTGTGATGTCACTGTGGGAGTGTTTTGTATTGTCGGTGATTGGCTAATATCCAATATTTGTCCCATTGTTCCATCAGATCCCCTAGGGGAGTGTCCACCTGGTGGAAACTTGCATAAATACAGGGCAGGTAGCCCTCAATAAACCAGACCTACTTGCACTTTTCTTGAAGCCTTGGCTCATGCTTGGGGGAAGGGAAACCTACACTCTGGGGATTGCTATAATCACTTACTCCCCAGAGTAAGCTCTTGTAAGAGCTTGATTTGTTCCTGCTACGCTCTCTGGTTTTAGGAGAGGTTAACCCACTGGGAGCTGGATCCTGGTCGTGGATCCAGGGTGGGTAAGAGACAGCGAGACCCCGGCGCAGCTGCATCGCTGGAAGTGGGGTCCGCAGTGCTGATGGTGTCGGTTGGAGTGCTCGGAGTCCTCGGCAAGCGCTAGGAGCATCGATTGGCGGCGGTCCATCACAAGCTCCAACCCCTCTCCCCTGACTCCATTGTTACGGAACAGGAATTTCCCCCTGGGTATGACCCCCCCCAGGGTTTCTGGAACTTGCAGGATGCGGGTTTGCAGAGGCACCTCGACTTATGGGACGGAGATAAGCTAGTGACATTTGACACTTTGAAACAGAAGGCCCAACTCAACAATCATGACTATGTCTGTTACCTACAGATCAGAGACTATGCCTAACAGGAGAAGGTCCTGGGGACGACGGGGACTAAGCCTACTCTCTTTGATATTCTATGTTCTCAGGGCAGGTATAGGAGGGGATTGATTATGGATATCTACACGGTGATATGCTCCACAGCCGAGGTGTGGAGTCCATTACGCTATGTACAGTGGGAGAGGGACCTGGGAGGAGAGATTGAGGGGGAGGAGTGGCGGGATATGTGGGAGGCTGCGGCGAAGGTCTCGGTGTGTGTGATTTCACAAGAACAAATGTACAAGATTCTCTTCAGGTGGCACATCACCTCTGTCCAATTGCATAGGATGGGCATACGTTCCACTGATGATTGTTGGCAGATGTGTGGGATGAGGGGAACATATCCCCATATGTGGTGGTTTTGTCCTGTCCTGACACTGTTCTGTGGGGACATCCGATCTTTACTCAGGAGGTCTTCCAGAGGTCATTTGTGCTGGACCCCTGTCTGTTTTTACTTTCCAAACCCCAAGAAGGAAACTATGTAATAAAATAACTCTGGCTGCGAGGAGAGTCCTGGTGGCTTACCGTTTGCTTTATACTGTTTTAATTTTGCCTAATGTTGCTTATATAATCTATTTTTAATTCAAATAAACTTTTTCTTTATAAATGGTATACCGTATTGCTCAATGTTTCTTTTCCTGTTATTATAATTACTCTGTGAACATAGTAACATTGATACAAATTGTTACTAAATAAAAAATCTGAAAATTGGTGCATCCTATATCTATGTAACATCGATTTGTTGTTCATCTTCTGAATCTTTGAACAGTAGGAACTATAGTAGGAAAGGTTTAAAATTGTGATCAACAGCAATTGCTCCCAAAAACCCATAAATTTGGGTGAAAGGCAGGGCTGAGTAACTGCTAAGTATTCAGATATAATATTAAGAAGTGGAGCGATATAAAGTAGATAAACCCCTTTCACCATATGTCAAAACATAGATAAAACAAAAAGAAAAGTATACTTATATTTTCACTGGATCAAACTCAAGATCATATATGGCATGTAGGAAAAGAAAAGATCACGGTTGTGAGTAAAACGGTTTATATTCCCGTTACTCACAACAAGATTGTCCCATACTGGGAGATCTCCTGTGTAGTGGGAGTTCAGTGAGGCTCTTATTTGCAAGTTCCGGGTCGGCAGATGAAAATTCAATAGTGGCTTTTCCGTGATCCCAGTGTCAGGGTACCTGTAGTCTCTACCCCTGAGACGGGTAGAGACTTAGACGTTGTTCCATCCAGACGGCATGATTCGTCCGTTCCTCGCGGTCCACTCGCGCATGTAAACGCCGGCCGCGAGAGAACTATGCCTTTTTGTAACGTGACGCTCAATAGTCGACGTCATGACGCCATTCTAGCCCGACCTGTCAGTCAAATCCCGGACACGAATCAGGCCTCGGCGGAGGCGTGATTAGTCTCTAGAACCAGGGTATTTAAGGGAACTCTCAGCATTTGCTCATTGCCCTGTCGTGGTTCTAGCCAGCCTAGTCACACAGTGCTCTTGTATTCTCTTGTCTTTTGGTTCTGACCCGGCTTTGTTATTACTTACCTGTCTTCTCTGTTATCCTTGACCCGGCTTGTCTCTCGCTTACCTGTCTTCTCGTTCCGTCGACCTCGGCTTGTCCCTGACCATTCTATACGTAGTTTTACGTTAAGTCCGGCCATTCTAAGGTCCGGTATACGTATCTGCTACTCTTTGTACTCTGCGTCTTGGATCCCTATCCCGATCCTGACATTACGACAGGGCCAATGGATCCTGCAGGTACAAACTGTCAGCTTGGTTCTCCTGATCCTAGGTTTGACGCCATGGATCATAGAATGGATCAGATGGCACTAGCACTACAGGCGTTACTATCACGTCCTAATAATCCACCTGAGGAGATGCGTAATACTTCTATTCCTCCTGTGGGTTCAGGGCTAGAGGTAGCCACTGTAGGTGCTTCTTCCCGAGTTACCCCACGTGTACGTTATGCTGGTTCTCCTGAGAGGTGTCGTGGCTTTTTGAACCAGATCAGTATTCATTTCGAGCTACAACCCCGTTCCTACCCTACTGATAGGGCAAAGGTGGGATTTATTATCACCTTACTAATTGAGAAGGCTCTGAGATGGGCTAATCCATTGTGGGAGAATGATAATCCATTAGTCTATAACTATAATGCCTTTGTAGCTGCTTTTAGAAGAACTTTTGACCCCCCTGGCAGAAAGGTCAATGCAGCTAGATTACTGTTGCGCCTTAGACAAGAGAACCGAACACTTGTGGATTACGCACTAGAGTTCAGGTCTTTGGCGGCAGAGGTTAAGTGGAATGAACAGGCTTATATAGACGTATTTTTAAACGGATTATCCGATATAATACTTGACGAGGTAGCGACGAGAGAGCTTCCCGAGAATTTGGAGGACTTAATTTCCTTTATCTCTCGCATTGACGAACGTCTAAGAGAGAGGCAGAACACTCGAGATAGAACCGGTAGACCTTCCTTTAGACTAGCTCCATCATTTCAAAGTCCTGAAACCAAAACTCCACAGTTTCCAGAACCTATGCAGATAGGCCTTACTCGCCTCTCAGAAGAGGAGAGACAGTACAGGAGAAGGGAGGGACTGTGTATGTATTGTGGAGTCAGGGGTCACTTACGTTTGAATTGTCCCAATCGCCCGGGAAACGCTTGCACCTAAGTTTCTCTAGAGGACAGGCCTTGGGTGTTTCTATTTTGTCCTCTACTCATAACTACAAAGAACACAGGCTTCTATTACCCGTCTCTTTAACTTGGGAGAGGGGAACTTTAGAGACTATGGCATTGATAGACTCCGGAGCTGCTGAGAGCTTTATCGACCAAGTTTTTCTCACCAAACACGCTATCCCATCCCAGTTAAGGAAGACACCTTTGGCTGTTGAGGCCATAGATGGTAGACCTTTAGTTGAGCCTGTGATTTTCCGGGAAACCACACCTCTTAACTTAACTACTGGTATTCTACACAAGGAGGAGATATCTCTACTACTCATTTCATCTCCTTCTGTTCCCATAGTTCTGGGATACTCCTGGCTGAAGAGACATAACCCCATTATAGATTGGAAATCAGGGGAAATAGTCTCGTGGGGTCAGGGTTGTCAAGAGAGATGTTTAAAGAGAGTGTCACCCCTTTGTATTGTTAACACACTTAATAACTCTACCGACTCTACTAAAGTACAGATACCGTCCTTGTATCTAGATTTAAAGGCGGTATTTGACAAAGGAAAGGCTGATACCTTACCACCACACAGGCCTTTTGATTGCAAAATTAATTTACTTCCTGGTACTATGCCTCCCAGGGGCCATGTATACCCTTTATCTACGAATGAGAACGTAGTCCTAGAGGAGTATATTCGTGAAAACCTAGACAAAGGGTTCATTAGGAGATCCTCCTCCCTTGCTGGGGCTGGATTTTTTTTTGTTAAAAAGAAGGATGGTTCTTTAAGACCTTGCATTGACTACCGAGGTTTGAACAAGATAACCATTCGAAATGCCTATCCGATCCCCTTGATCACCGAGCTTTTTGATCGATTAAAGGGTTCCAAGATTTTCACTAAGTTAGACCTCAGAGGTGCTTATAACTTGGTGAGAATTCAGCAGGGACACGAGTGGAAGACTGCGTTCAATACTCGTTATGGGCACTATGAGTATACAGTAATGCCTTTTGGTCTCTGTAATGCCCCGGCGGTATTTTCAGGAGAATTAATGAAGTTCTTAGGGAGTTTCAACATGACTGTGTTATTGTATACCTCAATGATATACTTATACATTCCAGGGATATTGAGACTCACCACGGACAGGTCAGAAGGGTTTTGCACAAACTTCTTCAACATGGCTTGTACTGCAAATTAGAGAAATGTAGCTTTGACCAATCCCAGACTGTCTTTCTTGGTTACGTGATTTCTGGAGAGGGCTTTGAAATGGACCCGGAGAAACTCCAATCCATTTTAGATTGGCCTTTACCTAAGGGTCTCAAGGCCATTCAGAGATTTATTGGTTTCTCTAATTATTACAGACGTTTCATTAAGGGTTACTCCTCTATTATTGCTCCTATCACCAATATGACCAGACAAGGGTCTGACACTAAGAATTGGTCTACTGAAGCACTTCTGGCTTTTAAGACTCTCAAGGAGCTGTTTGCTTCCGCACCAATTTTAGTTCACCCTGATACTACTCTGCCTTTCCTACTCAAAGTTGACGCTTCTGAGACGGGTATAGGTGCCATCCTGTCCCAAAGGTTGGGTGTGGATAAACCATTACACCCATGTGGGTATTTTTCCAAAAAATTATCAGGTACTGAGAACAGATATGACATTGGTGACAGGGAACTCCTAGCGGTTATCATGGCTTTAAAGGAGTGGAGACATCTATTGGAGGGAACTTTGCATCCTGTTACCATTTTGACGGATCATAAAAACTTATCCTATATTGGGGAGGCTAAACGATTATCATCGAGACAGGCCCGTTGGTCTATATTCCTTACTCACTTCAATTACATACTCACATATAGGCCTGGTTCTAAGAATTCTAAAGCTGATGCCTTGTCTCGCCAACATGAACCTTCTGCCATATCTGAGCCGGTTTTATCCTCTATAGTACCTAAGTGTAATATTATCGCTAACACGACTCTCAAAATCCATTCTCCGCTTCTTGATCAGATCAGGAGCTTGCAGCATCTGGCACCTAGACTGACTCCTGCGTCTAGACACTTCGTTCCTCCTGAACTCCAACTGGAGCTCTTACAGTGTCTTCACGAGAGTAAGGTGGCTGGTCATCCGGGCGTTCGCAAAACATATTCCTTGATCTCTAAGGATTTCTGGTGGCCTTCTTTACGGAGGGATATTAAGGATTTTATCGGAGCCTGTGAGGTCTGTACTAAGACTAAACTACCTCATTCGCTTCCTTGTGGTCTCTTACATCCCCTGGAAGTTCCAGAAAAACCTTGGTCCTGTTTGGCGATGGATTTTATTGTGGATTTGCCTGTTTCGAAAAAGCACACTGTTATTCTCACAGTGGTGGATAGGTTTACCAAGATGGCTAATTTCGTGCCTTTACCTAAACTTCCGACTTCACCTGAATTAGCGGAGATTTTTGCTAAAGAGATCTTTCGCTTACATGGGATACCTTCCGAGATTACTTCTGATAGAGGTTCCCAGTTTGTTTCACGTTTCTGGAGATCATTCTGTTCTCAACTAGGCATTAAATTGAATTTTTCTTCTGCTTATCACCCTCAGTCTAACGGAGCCGCCGAACGTACCAATCAAAAGATTGAACAATATCTGCGTTGTTTTGTTTCTGAACACCAGGACGATTGGGTCGGTCTGATTCCTTGGGCAGAGTTCGCACACAATAATCTTGTTTGTGATTCAACTCGCTCTAGCCCCTTTTTCATGAATTATGGTTTTCATCCTTCCATTCTTCCCTCGGTTCCTTCTTCCCAGGGGGTACCGTCGGTTGATACTCATGTTGCCAATCTGAAGAAGTTGTGGGATCAGACTTGACGAATTCTCCTACATAATTCTATACTGTATAAAAAACACGCTGACAAACGCAGAAGGCCGGCTCCTAGTTTTGTACCTGGTGATAGAGTATGGTTGAGTACTAGGAACATTCGTTTGAAAGTACCGTCTATGAAATTCGCTCCTCGCTACATTGGACCCTATAGGATTCTGAATCAAATTAATCCTGTTGCGTATCGCCTAGCGCTTCCCTCTGCCTTACGTATTCCTAATTCCTTTCATGTTTCCTTGCTAAAACCCCTGATCTGTAACAGATTATCTTCCAAGGTCTCCTCTCCTCACTCTGTTCAGGTTGAGGGTCAGGAGGAGTACGAAATCAACTCCATCATCGATTCTCGAATCTCCCGGGGGAAAATCCAATACCTGGTTGACTGGAAGGGATATGGTCCAGAAGAGAGGACCTGGGTACCACAGGAGGATGTCCATGCTCCTCGTCTTCGCAGGGCTTTTCATTCCTGCTTTCCATCTCGTCCCGGTTCCTTCCGCCCGGTGGGCGTTTCTGAGAGGGGGGTACTGTCAGGGTACCTGTAGTCTCTACCCCTGAGACGGGTAGAGACTTAGACGTTGTTCCATCCAGACGGCATGATTCTTCCGTTCCTCGCGGCCCCCTCGCGCATGTAAACGCCGGCCGCGAGAGAACCATGCCTTTTTGTAACGTGACGCTCAATAGTCGACGTCATGACGCCATTCTAGCCCGACCTGTCAGTCAAATCCCGGACACGAATCAGGCCTCGGCGGAGGCGTGATTAGTCTCTAGAACCAGGGTATTTAAGGGAACTCTCAGCATTTGCTCATTGCCCTGTCGTGGTTCTAGCCAGCCTAGTCACACAGTGCTCTTGTATTCTCTTGTCTTTTGGTTCTGACCCGGCTTTGTTATTACTTACCTGTCTTCTCTGTTATCCTTGACCCGGCTTGTCTCTCGCTTACCTGTCTTCTCGTTCCCTCGACCTCGGCTTGTCCCTGACCATTCTATACGTAGTTTTACGTTAAGTCCGGCCATTCTAAGGTCCGGTATACGTATCTGCTACTCTTTGTACTCTGCGTGTTGGATCCCTGTCCCGATCCTGACACCCAGCTCGCATTCAGGCTCCGCCTCCTCCTTTACGTACTCACGCTTCTGTCTACGCGTTTCGCCGTTCTCGGACGGCTTCGTCAGGACGTGATGTGCTGGAGTCCGTTCTCACTTGTACGGATTTTTATATGACCGGACTCATACGTAATTGGTTCAGTCTTTCAGTCCTAAATTACATATGTACGGTGTCCCAGAAAAAACATCCGGATCAGCAAGCATATTATATTTTAAATGGAAGGCTGCGTCCCCTTCGTTAAAATATGATATGCTTGCTGATCCGGATGGTTTTTCTGGGACACCGTACATATGTAATTTAGGACTGAAAGACCAAACCAATTACGTATGAGACCGGTCATATAAAAATCTGTACAAATGAGAACGGACTCCAGCACATCACGTCCTGACGAAGTCGTCTGAGAACGGCGAAACGCATAGACAGAAGCGTGTGTACGTAAAGGAGGAGGCGGAGCCTGAATGCGAGCAGGGATCACGGAAAGGCCACTATTGAATTTTCATCTGCCGACCCAGAACTTGCAAATAAGAGCCTCACTGAACTCCCTCTACACAGGAGACATCTCCCAGTGTGGGACAATCTTGTTGTGAGTAACGGGAATATAAACCGTTTTACTCACCACCGTTTCTAGTAAGCAGCAATTTGTTTGCACTGCTGTTTTAGCTGTGTTTTATTACTTTGGTTTTATACATTGTATACTAATAAATTGTTACTTTACATATACAGTATACATAGTCCATGCAGATCTGTACTATGATCTATTTGATCTTTTCTTTTCCTACATGCAATATATGATCTCGAGTTTGATCCAGTGAAAATATAAGTATACTTTTCTTTTTGTTTTATCTATGTTTTGACATATGGTGAAAGGGGTTTATCTACTTTATTTCGCTCCACTTCTTAATATTATATCTGAAATCTTGTATTTGGTGAAGGGAACACTTTTGAAGTGTGGTAGCTGTATTGACAAATTACCTACAATTGTATTTTATAGAAGCTCTATTTTTGCCCCTATAGAGCTTTAGTGAATTTTGTGCTCCAGTAATATTCATTTATTTTGTATAACTGCTAAGTATGGTCTGGCATAAATGGCAGGTTTGTTCTGCCTATGTATTTGTAAGAATTTAAAGCTAATGTTGTCATTGTAAATGTTGTGTTTCTATGATGGATTTAACGCCATTGTAAAAACTCAACATTTACTCCAGATCTATAAAGCACTTTAGCATAATGAAACGCTTTGTTTGTGAAGAGTGTGTCCTCTTTTTTCATTTTACAAATAGTGCATATTTCAATATTTTATTTTATAGATTAACCTTGTACACTGACCTGGCTGTCAGACAACAGATTCCTTTACTTTCTGGTTGTTTAGCTCAGTGTAGCTAAACTCAAGATGCAACAATTGCTCAGAGCACCTGGCTTGCAAATACTTCTCGTTGCGCTACATTGGGAAGTCTGTGATTGGACAGCCACAGAATGTCTGGGCTGGGGAAGAAGAGGAGGACTTGCAAAGGCTGCAGACCAGAGTTCTGCAGTTTTTGTAAGCTGCTTTTAGATAAACCCCCAATGAATTAAAAATTGCGTAATTAAATGCATGCATGTTTCAAGCCGCTCTGGCAATTGCTTGCCTCTTCTTTTTAGCCCCAGGACCGGTTGCATTATTGACAATCCGGTGGGATGTAACAAGATTTTTTTTTTTTTTTAAAGTGCCAATTTCACAGAACACACTGACAGACATTTATTAAGACGAAGTACAGAAAAATGTCAAAATACAATACATCTGCTTTGCAGACAGTATTCATTGGGAGCTTGCTTTGCTGTTAATTTCACAGAGTGCAAGCACTATAAAACACTCCAGGCCACAACATTTATACAAGTGTTCTGAACCACTGCCATTAATGTAACCCCAGCAAGATTGAAAATGTTTTAGCCAAACATATTGCTAAACAAATTACATAAAAAGATATTAGATTACAGCACAGCATGCCAATTTCTAATCTATGGTCCAGGTTCTATCAAACATATAGATCGTTTTTGTTTTTGTGTTGTTTTTTTTGTTTTTTTTTAACAGTTTTATTTGTATCTCAATACTATAAGAATATTTTGGTAATATGTTGTTTTTTGTCTACCTTATTCCTGACAACTTAACCCAAATCCGCCTACAAGAGCATGAATTTTGGATCACACAGTAAGTGATGTTTTACTGTAGGTCCATCCATATTGTTATGATTTTAGAGTAGGGAATGCTCAGTGGCAATGTACAATTTGTAAAATAAACATACATTAAATTTAGATAAAAAGGGGAAGTAAAAAGAAATCCTATCAAAACAGGGACCATGCTATCTCTGGATCTATGACTGTTGCAAACTCCAAAGGTTAAGAAAAGATATATACATAAAATCAAAACTCTGAAAGAGATTCAAAGCGTTTTCAACCAAGCTGGATCCCAACTATCAAAATAATATCAAACAATTAAAACGTTAAAAACATTTAAAGTTTATTAAAAACAATATTGAATTATTTCTAATGAAAAATATTAAATTGAGGCCTATGTTAAGGCATGGTGCAAAAAAAGTAGTGGTTTGCAAGATTTCGTATTACCAGGCGGGAGCCATCACAAGTGAGTCCCCTAATACCTGACTTCTTAGTATGATAAGGTGGAGGATCATTTGCCCCTTGACTGCCTTTTATTCCTTCCCTACTTTTCCAGTGGGACTAGAGATAAGATTCATAATGCCAAGATAGCCTGGTATCTTGCCAAATGGAATTTTAGTCCCTAAATTGTATGCTAAATTTACATACTGGCTGCATTTTAGACAGTAGTAAATACATTCTAGTTGTTCCTTCTGTTTATTTATGGCCTTTAGATGAACTCTCTAGTCCCTTAGAGTTGAATTGCTTAAGGGGTTAAGTGAAGGCATCCCTCTTACTTATTATTTTATAAAAGTAATAATTTCACGAGAAATTTGTACTTTCATAAAAGTTACACCCAGCTGGCTGTCAATTAGACAGCTGGGAGAGAGCTTCCTGCTTCACTTGCTTTAAACTACAGTTCAAAGAGAAAGGGAATGCTTCTCATTAAGAAGCATGGAAATCAATGCTTCTTTATGAGAAGCATCAGATTGGTGGAGTGTGGCGATTGCTGTGCATGTACCTTAGGTCCCAAATGTTTCTATATGAGAAGCACTGGATTGGACTTGATATCATCAGGAATGATGGCCACCTGGCTGCACAGAGGAGCTCGTCTTGACATTGAAAAAAGCTGAATTTATTGTATTCACTTAATAAAATCTAAATCTGAAATAAAAAGAGCACCGCAATGTTAAAAAATATATATATATATATTAACGTTCTCATGTTCCTTTAATAGTGATAAGCACAAATAATGAAAAATGACCAAAGAGAATGCATAATTTGTATGTAAAATATCAGTATAAAACACATAATATGACTTGCTACTGTCATAGTAAACTAACTCTATAAACCTAAAGCAAGTCCAGTGAGCACAGAGTGATGTCCACACCGTTTTGATTTAGTTAATGTGTTTTAATCTTAAAGCCTAACAGGCTCTACTCTGGATATTACATAATTTAATAAAACATTGAAAATCACCATTAAGATTTTTTGAATGAGATGCTCTGTTTTCTTTGTAATTTTTATAAAGGTTTAGTAAATTAGATCAGAATCCAAAATCAAGCAAAACATAGCCAGGGCATGCATTACAAATGACACTATAATCCAGTTCAGACTAAGCAAAGCCAAGGATAACTAATGAAGAGGTGAAATAGTAAAATAGCAAAATAGCAACATTGTTTTACTACTCCAGTTCCCTGTATGTTCTGTTTTCTGGATTAACAGGGAGTTTTGATAGAGGTACCTGGTTACAGGATAAGGAGGTGTGGATTTCTACATTTAATTTAAAGGGATTCTATAGTGCCAGGAAAACAAAGCCATTTTCTTGGCACTATAGTTCCCTACAGTGCCTCCCTCCCTCGGCACTGAAGGGATTAAAATCCCTTTAATCACTTACCTGATTTCAGAGCCGATGTCCCTCGGCCCTGGGTTAGGCTCCACCCATACTCCTCCCTGACGTCAGCAGGGGGGAGACCTAGGGCGCATGCGTGCCCATTGCTGCGTTTACATTAGGATTTACCAATAGGAAAGCATTCATTAATGCTTTCCTATGGGGAAAAATCTGACGTTGGAGGTCCTCATGCAGAGCGTGAGGACTTCCAGCGTCAGACACCGGACCAAAGGTCCGTTTCGATGCAGGAAGCCCTCTAGTGGCTGTATGGTAGACAGCCACTGTGGGCAGACTTACAGCTGCAATGTAAACATTGCAGTTCTCTGCACTAAGTGCAAACGGAACACTGCACCCAGACAACTTCAATTAGCTGAAGTGGTTTGGGTGCCTACAGTGTCTCTTTAATTTTTCATTCCCCACAAACACTAGTTGCTAAAGGGACACTATAGTCACCAATACATGTTTAGCTTAATGAAGCCGTTTTGGTGTAAAGATCATGCCTCTGAATGTTCATTGCTTAATTTACTGCCATTAAGGAGTTAATTCACTTTTGTTTCTGTTAATGCAGCCCTGGCCACACACCCCCTGGCTGTGACTGACACAGCCTGCATGAAAACAAAATGGTTTCTTTTTCAATCAGATGTAACTTAAATATTTTTACCACCTGCTCTTGAGCTTAAATTGCATACAGTAAACTTCAGCAGGGTCTAGCAAACTATTAACAGAGCAAGAGATAAGAAATTCAAAATTAAACAGAATTTGCAATAAAGGAAGTGTAAACATTAGATGATAAAATAATAAGGAAAAATTTGCTGATCCAGGAGCCCCAAAAGACAAGGATAAGGGGCTGGCGGATTAGCTCCAAAAACACACCCACCGTTACTCTCACTGAGGATGGGGGATGACCGACAGGTAGTATGAAAGTTTTTTTTTTTTTTTTTAAACATTACTGAAGATGACTCTTCACAGGAAGTGTTTAGGGCAGGGTTAAGTTACATGCAGGAGGGTGTGACTAGAGCAGCATAAACAAAGTGATTTAACTCCTAAATGGCAGAGAATTGAGCAGTGATACTGCGGGGGCACGATCTATACACCAAAATTGCTTCATTAAACTAAAGTCGCTTTGGTGACTATACTGTGTCCCTTTAAATATAAGGATAAGTAAACATAATAAAAATCCTGGGAAGTGACAGTTTTAAACGATAAATAGACATCCAGCTATGCAATCACATGAAATACACAGGAACCGATCGACGAGGCTCTCAGGTACAAAGGTGCTTTTTATGCAGATAAGATAGAGAGCTCAGCTCCCACGTCACATTTACTTGTTTTATTGACGGTTCTGGATTTACATGTGGATTTAACTTGCCCAGCGTGGTCTTATTATTCTATATGATATGGTCTATGTTGGCAAAGTTGTGCTAAGATTGTACGCTGCTTCATGTGGACACTGTTATCTGAAAACTGGTAAAATGATATATGTGAAAAGAAAGCAGATTTTCTTTTTTTTCTAATCTTAGAACTATTATGTGCTTTAGATTAAACGTCTTATGCAACTCTTCTTACAGATTGGTAATAAGTAAATGAAGGCCCTTCATCGCTACTTAGACAAGCAATTATTGGCAACATACATTCTGTATTCTCTTACCCAGGGTAGGTTTTCAGCTAAGCTGTCATAATGTGTCACTATCAATTCATTTATTTAAAATGAAGTCAACTGCACACCCAGTCTTTGTGTTGGAGAATATATATTACTGCACGAGAGGTATCCATGAGATTAAAAGATAATATGAGTAATTAGCAGTATTAAATAGTTTGGAAGAACAGACACAATATCTTTTTACAGTGAGTACACAGTGTGCCACTTAGTGTATATAGTTAACATTCAAGGTTAATACTTTGAATAAATCCTGGGAGTGCAGGATTATTGTAATATCTTTGCCCAGGCCCCCCAACAGTCCAAAATTCGGGTCCTGCCATGCCGTCTATTATTGTTCCCTGGTGTCCTATACCCAATGAAATTAAGCAAATTCTCTCAGGCAGCCCAGTGCGAGCACATCTCTGCGAAGTCCTGTAGGATGGGGACTGGCCAAACAGACCTTGTCAGCGTGAAGGCCCATCCCTTT
Source organism: Pelobates fuscus (assembly GCF_036172605.1). Classification (NCBI taxonomy): domain Eukaryota; kingdom Metazoa; phylum Chordata; class Amphibia; order Anura; family Pelobatidae; genus Pelobates; species Pelobates fuscus. The sequence goes on from NC_086318.1 coordinate 360,585,647, forward strand.
TGGGTGGGTGGGGCCTGGGCATCATGGCGGCTGGCTGTACCTCGAGTGAGCTCCAGATCTCCAGACCATCCAAATCAGCCTTAAAAACCCGCACAAATCACACTATTCTGCTAAGTAATAGTTGCTGAAGCCCAGGAGGAAGCTCTTGAAAATTGGAGCAACTCACCTGCTGATATTCCCTACGGAGATCCTGCTGTAGCCTACCGTAGCTAACGGACTACGTGGCGCAGTGGAACTTGCCGCATATCCCATATCCTGCCGCTGGTCTGGTGGAGGATATCCTGGTCCCCACTGAGGCAACATACGCCAGAGCAGCGATCCACTCGCAGCAACGCGCCCCACAAAACGAATCGAAAATGGTTGCCAGATGGAAGACACCGCAAGCACTAACAAGCAAGGGGGCGCAGGAGAGGCTGGACTCCTTCAATGGCAGGTTTGAAGCTATATGTCAGAAATTCTGGTGCCAGCTTTCCAACCAACCTAGGGGGATATCACCCCCAGCCACCCCGGGGCCCCCAAAAGCCTCCCACCCCAGCCAGAGGCTTCTCTGGAGCACACGTCTGCCTGCACCTCCAGCAGCACAGCTGGATTGTTCTGCTGGACTCTATGCCTGTTCTTCTTCCAAGCTGGGGGCCCAATTGGAGGTAACCTTCCACCACCGTCCATATACCCAGGGGTCTGATTGGAACCCGGAAGACCCACAGGCCCACGATCCTGATGAAGGGATCAATGGACTTCAGGAAAGGGCTCCCGCAAAGGCCTTGGGCAGAAGACACAAGGTACGGAGACCTCGTGGATCCACATCTTGGCAGCAGGTGACAGTACCCAGTCCACACAGACTCCGAAACTAGAAAGGCAAAGCGAGAGCAGATGTGCCACATCAACCATGGCATGGACTGTCTAACTACCTGAAGGGAAGACCACAAAAGGGAGTCGGCTGAATGGCAAGCTCGCTCAGGGGGATTCTGACAAGCTAAATCTCAGCGATATCTGCAAGACCGACTGTTCAACATGCTTGTATTTATGTTTCCTGTAGGCCTGTTGACTCTTATTTTCTTTTCTTTAAATAACGCCTTGATACCACCATGCCACTAAATCACCCCACCACCCAGCGGAGCTCCTTAATGCTGTCAGCGGCCCGCAACTACTCGCCCCGGCCTGAGCTGACCTGGCGATCTTACTAGCCTCAGTGGTTTAACCCTATCCACCCATATGATACACTGCTAACCTGCACTTTCATCATACTTCAGCATGTTACTTACACTTGTTTTCTTTCTCCTTTTGTAACTCTGGCATGTTTTGTTTTCTCACGTACATCGATCATACTATCAATAAGCTCAGCCTACATTCTGAGTAACTAACAAGTATTTCTCTATAGTCCAAATGCTACTATCTTAAATTATCCCCTACGGCTAACCTCTGTAGTCTTGATGTGGAATCTCTTTATTCATCGATTCCCCATGATAGGGGCATGGAACATGTCAAATTCTTTCTTGATCAGAGGAGCCCTAAGGATGATCTACACACAACCTTCGTTGTACGCCTTTTGGAATTTATTTTGTCACATAATTATTTTTTGTTTAACACCAGATTCTACCACCAGGTGAGAGGTACTGCTATGGGGGCGGCTTGTGCCCCCTCATATGCAAACCTTCACCTGGGTTGGTGGGAACATCAGATTTACACCTCTGATGCCCTGACAGAATATCTATCTAAAATCTTGTGGTGGGGTCGTTACATCGACGACATTTTGATTGTCTGGCAAGGTACTCCACAAGAATTCTCAGATCTGGTGGCACTTTTAAACAAGAATGATGAGAACCTCAGATTCACATACGAATACGGGGGGCGCTCAATCAAGCAGCTTATGAGCAACACTGCTTTGTTATGTCTCTCACTTATGTGAGATGATTAGTATCACTGATTAGCTACATGTACATACAGTCGTTACTTTGTCAGGGATCTGTGCCTTTTAGTCCTCCTTAGCCTGGAGGTCCATTTTTGCAGTCTCTCTAGATTTCAATTCCCTAGTTTATAGGGTTTTTGTGTATGTTTTGACTCTTATTTCTTCAATAAAGTTTATTATTTTTCTGTATGCTTTTTTTTTTTACTTATCACTGAATAGGGGGTGGTGATTTTGAGGAATCTTAGCCTCTCATGTAGGGGTGATTTTTCCTCATTATTTTTTGGATTTCTCTAAAGTAGCATCCTTCCTCGATGTGTGTGAAATGCTTACCATTCGAGTATTTGTTACATGCCATAATATACATTGTTTAATTAACTCTTGCAAACAAAATCTTTAAATTTAAACTTTCTATCTGTTCATAGTCTTGACGCACCAGTTTAGCGTGATTATCTCGTTACTTAATTTAAAAAAAAAAAAAGAGGCAGTTATCTCTGGGAGATGTAAAATCATGCTGTGATAACCCGATCTTGTGTATATCTCATCCATCTCCCTTTCTTTATTCTGTACCACCCAAATCAAATGCCTTAATAAAAGAAAGATTGATAAAAAAAGGCCCATCCCCTTTCTGTCCTGATCTTATACCTCCCAATGTTGTGAGGAATCTCTTTGCCCCCATTCAGACACCTCTGACCCAGCCCATATATGGACAAATATCTGCTATATTTCTACTGCAGAATATGGGCACATTCCCTGTTTCTATGCCAAACCATGTTCAATTAGTTTGAAAAAAGAGGGTCCTCCAGGCTCAGTCCCTTGCTTCACATTTTGCTTATCTGAAATTTCATAGGCTAAGCCTTTCTGGTGCAAATATGGACACAATTGATATTGTGTATGAGGAAGTATCAATTTTACATTCTTTATGGCAAGTGAGGTGCTAGTCCACAGATGTCTGTGGGACTCCTAGAATTTAGCACACTACTCTAAAACATTTTGATACAGAATCGGTGAGTGATGCCTATAATCTGCTAGCATAAAACCACTACAACAGACTATAGTGGGTATTGTGTCTCTTTAACCCTTTCTGAACATGGAGCCAAATTATGTGCGTGACATCAGTTTTGGGACCCCATTCTTTAAATGTTTACTCAGCTTAGGTACTGATTACTACAATTTAATATACTAAACACTAATATAAAAATAATTTTAATTTCACTCTTTGCATTGTCAAGGGGGGGTCTCTGCTGCACTGATAAAAGCAATTAGGCTACCATATATAAGGGTTGCCAGTGCTTTGATACATATCAGGAAGCCTGTTCCAACAATTAGGGGCCACATTTTGGTTAAGAACCAAAGGTTTAATGCCTCAGAGTAAGGATGTCTTCTGTCTATTCTATAGTACAGTACGCAAATAAAACCTTCTCCACTAACATAAAGGCATGTGAAGACATATCGGGGATCTATACAAGTTACAATACACTTTTAATCACCTTATAAATAGAATACATTGAAGGTATGTAAGGTACAACATGTCTGTAAGATCTGTTCTTCAGGATTGATGCTTCCATCTAACACCCTCTCAGTTACCAAAGCATGGCTCCCAACAGTCCTGCTTTGGTGGGATATTGCCGATATCTGGGTCCTGTCCCACTGACCCACTTTAGTTTAATGATATCACAACTCCACAGAGTGCATCATTAGACTGTGTAGCAGGCACTAGTACCTTGCAAAGAGAACTTCGGCTGTGATCCCAGCATAGGTCCACCTCTCTTTTAAACAGCCCTGCCCATTATGGGAAGTGCATGACGGCAATGCCCCTCAGCCTCCCTACCCCATCCTGACTGCATACCACCCAACGTTGACGTGTATGCCAAAATGGATAACTGCAACAGCACTGTTATGATTTTATTTATGTATTTTTATCACAAAAGCAATAAAGATATAATGAAATAACTTATATTATTTATAATATATTGAATAAAAAATGAAGACTATAGACATTTCCTGGTTTGGAAGAGGCAATGTAATTAAAACCTACAGTGTCCTTAAAATAACCTTATGCATTTAGCATAATTCCACAAAGACTGACAAAACATTTAACAGATCTATAGAAAGTCCTCTTATATTATCCACAAATAACCCAATGTATAAGGAACATAAATACACTTGTTTGGATAAATAACCACTCCCACTGCCTCCTCAAAAAAATTATCTGAAAGTTAAAAAAGAAAGAAAATAAAAGAAGCTCGATAAGTCACACAAGGTGAATGGAGCATATCTCTGATTGGACTATAAATACACACAATGCTCATATACGGAGTCACATGCTTATATACAGAGTTACAAAGTCTCATCATATAATTCTCCCACGGTTATTAACTAAAGTGAGAATTCAGGGTGAAAATAGTCATCTGTGCTTTCAGTTTAACTATTCTGGACTTGAGTTTGAGATTCACTTCTCACTTGAGTAAAAAATCTTCTTGGTTCCAACTAAACTAATTAGTATTTATCTCAATGTATAGATTCTCGAGTTGCAGGACTCAGGAACACCCCAGAAATAAATCCTTCCAAAAAATGTCTAAGCCACAGGGCACACTATTCGTACTTTACCCCATATAGCCCTTCAACATGTGAATTGCAAAAAACACAATGAAATTAGATGTTAATAACAAGAATCCTGATGACAGCCAAAGCTTCTATAGCCAAGCTCTGGAAAAACTATTTGGCCTTCACTTGGGATACAAAAGAAAATGAAAGAAATGATCAAATGACCGTGGAAAAAAACAATTCTCTTTTAACCAAACATAGATAAATACATTGTAATCGGCTATACCTGGACAGGGGCCAAATGGTTAACCATCAAAAACAGAACCACTTCCTACACACCCTCTCAAACATCGCAGCATCTCATGATATGCTGAACATTATTGTTGTATAAATAAATGGAAATATGAACGTAAAATAGGATTTTTATATCTACTTATTCTAAAAGTTGCAAATATGTGTAGTTTTATATTTATTGCGACATTCTAAATATATCATTGATTGATACAAAATGGTGTAAATGTAATGACAGGAAGGAAAAAGAGTGAATTTTTGTCACATTCACATACGAAGGGACTGATATGTGGGCACTTGACAGTTGAGCTCATAATATATTTAATATTCTATCTCTACTGTTAATATTGCTTCTGAAATTCTCATGTTTGTTTTTGTAGTTTGCTGCATGTCTTTACTGTTTTCAGCTGTTTGAAGAATCTTAAACAATCTAAAACATTATCAAGGTTATTATCGGTTCTGAAATATACCTAGCTTCCAGCAACTATACTCTAATCTCTGACGGTATATTTATTAAATTCTGTTCACATATACCATCGATCATTCTGATACGGTTACACAACAATAATAATCTGGTGTTATTCTATGACTGTGAAATTACAGTGGCATTTTAGAGTCACTTCTGTAGCTGTTCGATGACCTCCCTCTGACACAGGTTACACAGCCTGAATTACCCTTTATGCTCACTTAGCTTCTGCTACAGAAGGATACGGGGAAAATAATGTCTGACAGAGAAACATCTGTATCAGTTTTTACAAGATCTGACACCTGCAGATTTGAATCCAAATTTAGTCTTGTTGATGTGTGCAAATCCTGAGGAAATTACAGCGATTGAACGAGTATCTGGGTTAAAGATGAAGGTCTGATCTCGGCTGTATCAGTACACATGGCCATGAAACAGTGATTATAAAAGCATAAAGCCTTCCTTTTGGGTTTTGCCAGCAAATGTTCCAATTTTGCATCCAAAACCAAGGTGGTTGTACATTAGAACCAAGAATGATATTATTTACACGTAATTTAATGAAATATAGATTACATTTATACAGCTAAACTGCAAAGTTTATCAAATTGGGCAGAAGAATAGGGCAACTTAAAGGTACGCCACATACCAGAAGCAGATTGTGCTTTGCGTGTGAAGTGTGTGTCCTTTTTTTTTTTATTTATTTAATTTTTAATACAAATTAGTACATTTCTACAGTTTGGAGAGGCTTGAAGTCCAGCCTCCTGCCCACAGACTATGGACCTGGTCCCAAGAGCCCCTGAAAGAGGCTATTGTCACTGTGGGGATGGGAATGGTAGCCCCGGATGCTAGCTGTGCTTCCCAGACGGACTTGAGGGCCTCTGGGAATTGCCTGGATTAGTTTAAAATTAACTGGGTGAGTCCCTTAACCACTCTGAAACTGATCCTCGGATCAGTTTTCAAGAGGGTATCACTCAGTCCCCCAACTTCCAAATAGAGTGCTATTTGAGGGGGAGCTCAGCGAGGCAAGGAGGCATTGGAGGATACTAGGGGATTGAGGGTGCTCTCTTTCCTAGAGGTCCAGGAGCCCCTTTTTGAAGATCGATACTAAACCGCCGCACCCCTAGAACTCATCGTCAGATTGAAGAACATCCGTGACCCTGCACAACTTTAACCTGCTGCACATATTCGCCGATCAGGGTGCTATTTTGTCAGCTAGGGAACTCGTCACAATGTGGGGGTATGATCTAGGGATAGGGGGTTCTGGCAGACATTTTGTATGCTGAGCCTCCAATAGGTCTCCTGACCACTGCAGCCTGGTCCTCAGAGATCTCAAGTCAAGTTTCGGCAACTGGGTCTGAAGTGCTCCAAAGTCCCTGGTAGCAGTGAGGAAGCTGACCTGGTGGAGTTACTCATTGGGAGTACAGGAGATTCATCACACAGACAATTGGTTCTGTTAATTCTTGGTAAGAGGCAGAAAATTGCCCAGAGCACCTGGTTGCAAAGACTTCTCATTAAGCTGCATTGGGAAGTTTGTGATTGGACAGCCACGGTAAGTCTGGGCGTGGTTAGAACGCGAGGGCTTGCAAAGGCTGCAGACAAGAGATCTGCACCTTTTGCAAGCTGTGTTTAGATATTAAAAATATTTAAATGTATTTTTTTCCATTGGAGTCCTTTAATACTGGTTCATGGTCCTCATAGCATGCTCAAACAGCTAGATCTTTCCAAGCTGAGATTCAAAATTACAACGTAAAGACATACCCCAAGCACCATAACCACTACAGCTTGCTCTGTGCTCCCAATATTGTAAGTAGTTAAACAGATTTACAACGCTTTGATTTTTTACCTGGGATCTTCTAAGTGACACTACGTACAATTACTACTTCAGACACAGTGCTTGAAGTATTCCTTTAAAAGTAAGCAGGTGTAGTGATCATTTAAATACAATATAAAGTGACAAGCTGCAATTTCTATATTAATAATTGTTCAATAAATCACGTGGTCCACAAGCTGTGTTCTAAAATGTCTCTAAAGCACTGTCTCTTTAAAGACAAGTATTTATTGATGTGCACACGAGGCCTGTAAATGATTTTGAGAAGCTGCACTGTGGCCAGTTTTTGTAGAGGCACGGTGCCAATTGTGTCACCTGCGTAATGATGTCTTTGTTTGAATTGTACTGGAATACGAAGATTATGTTTATTTAATATTTGGGGGTGGGATTGAGTTTATCTCTATGCTTGTACTATCTGGCAGGGTATGTAGCCTTGAAATAAAAAACGCAGAACAGTGATAACGAACTAAATCAAAACAACAGCCATTTTTACAGAAAGCTGGGTTTGTTTTGAGTCAGTGCTACGCATAGTATTTGTATGTAGTTTACACATTAAAGAAACACTACCAAAACCACTGCATCTTAATCCTGAGTGAAAAGCGAGTTTAATATTATTTTTCAAATTTGAACAAGAGTAACAATAATCTAATAGGGGAGGGGCGGGGCCTGACAGCCAAGATGGCCGGACGTGCTCCCTAAGAGCTCGTGCACCAGGGGACATTAAAACGAGAACCTAACAGAAATCTCCCTTGCTAATAACCCATGGTGCCCAAAGAAAGATACCGGACCACACCAGGACCAGAACGGTACCAAACGTGAACCGATACGCCACACGAGCACCCGATCCGGCCTCGCGGCCTAAACTGAAGTGGAGCCTGCAGCCTGGGGGAGGCGGCAGATCGCCCAGCACAGGACCCGCTTACACGCAAGTCATTAACTTAGCCCTGCAACCCCCCCCTTTGGACCGGCGGGGGATATCCCGGTCCTCGTAGGGGACGAATCCCCCCAAAGCGAGATAACACTAACAGGAAAACGAGGCGGCGGAGGCCCAAGCAAGATGGCGCCACGAGCACAACCCACGACTACTAGCCTCCCTGCTAAACCACCCGACTGCACGCTGAAATTCTATGAGCGGCTTTGCACCGGTCTATGGACCAAGTTCAGCACCAGGGGGAGGCTCTACAGGCAGGCGCTAAAAGCAATGGCGGCGTGGATTCGCCCTGCCACCCGGCGCCAAATGAGCGGAGACCCGCCACAAGCCCCCAGAAGGGCCCGCAGACAGAGGAGAAGTCTCAGATCGGGGCGACAGGTAACTGAGACACCCCTGACAGACGCCTACTCTAGCCCTCGTGCATGCCAACACGGGACTCCACAGTACGCCCGACCCGCTAACTACCCAGCGGCACCTAAAGCCCGCAACCAACAGAGAACATCCCAGCGACTACAGGACAGCAAGGACAATCGGCATATCGAGCGGGCCCGTACGGAGGACGGAACCAGGTGGAGATCCTCCCTGGGAGCCAGAACCCGATCAAGTCCTGCACGCTACCACCGTCCCGAACCCTCATGCCACATCCTCCGAGCCGGCATCGGCTGACTGAGACGGACCGACCCAAACACAGACTGTGCCCCTACAGGCCCAAATGCAGAGACACCGAGAATTTCCTTCACACAGTCTGTGTCAAAGTGCGGCTGTTAGTAAACCCTGGGATTGTAGCTATAAAGACTCTCATTACCGCAGCTGAACACGGTTTCTAAAAGATGTCATAGTTATGGATTTGATTTGTTTGTTTTTTTTTATTCATGTTTTGATGACTACTAGCTATCTGCCTTTACTTAAATGTACTTACATACAACATCACCTGGGGGGACAACAACATACCAGCAGCTGGCGTGGGCTAAGTGACTCCTGAGATTTTTTTTTTAAGTTAACTGTCCTATTTATGCTAACGTACTCACTGTTAGACAGCCTAGCACAGTTGATTTTACCAGTGCCGTATAGTTTTTGGTTCTGCCTAATGTGTCCCCTAGCGTACCTCTATGATGCCTCTTTTAACGTGACATATGCCTTAATGCCACTATGATCTACTCTGTCTTAACAAACAATATGTCTACTATCTACCAAGCCTAAATACCAATGTTTAATCATCAGGTAGGAAGTAGCTCAGAATTGTTACCTGATCTGCCATCACTAGCCCATCCCAAATGGTGACACCTTCCATGCAAATATAATGATCTAGCGTATAAGTTGTGTTTAAAGCCTTGACTAGCTAAACAATTCCTGCTAAATGAACAACTGTTTTTTCCTGTTATTCATATTATAAAAAATAGTCAATACTCAATTCCACTCGGACAGCAGAGGCACTTAGCTACCAATGCTCTTTGAAAAATGTACAGACATGAATGTTCTTAAGCCGCAGTACACCTACTGCTATTCATGGGCCAAGCCACGGTGGCGTATATTCCTTACATGCACTAATCAGCACAACGAAATTATTGTTATGTTACCGGCTCAAACCATGTTTTTCTTTGTGTTTTCTTTTTTTTTTTTTTTTTTTTTTTGTTATTATTATTATTGCTATAATATGTAAGACCAGATCACCTTACTATGATGTGCCCTGGTTAGCGTACACTCTAAAGCATTAAACGTACGCTCCCACATAACCTAAGCCAATATGAGAGGCTAACGTAATCCTTCCTCATTAGAATGTGCGAGCAACCTGCAACTCAATCATACTAATATAGCACTATCCCTCATAGCACATGTCCGTTAAACCACCGCTCGACTCTAAGCATATGTCCACCTAATTTTATCGTTGATATTTTGTACAACTTGTTGATGACACTATGTTAAATAAGCTTATAACAAAAAATGTGTGCATGTTCCATACGTATCACATGTTTTTCTTTTTACTCTCTGAACTTTGCGCTTGTGAGAGCAAATGTGGCTGTATAAGCACTGTTGTAAACCTTTATGCACACCAAAAATAAAGAATTTAAAAAAAAAAAATAATAAAATAATCTAATAGGGGACATAAACTCTAACATTAGAATGGAATATTTGTATTTATATTATCAGAGTGTTAATTTTATTCATTTCTTAAAGTAAAATTAATGCAAGGTTAGTCATTAAGAGTGCAGACAAAGAGATTTCAATGTGAATTTCACATTTTAGGCCAAATTAGCAAAAATGAAAATAGAGTGGACTTTTACCTAAAATCAGACTTCTGGCCTCACAACTAGGAGCTTTCCTTTTTGTCTCAATGGAGACAAAGAATAGCTGCAGATAGAATGTTCACATCTTTTTGGAGTACGGATAATGCCTTGCTTATATATCCCCCCTAAGTCCTTCATACTCATCTCAAAGAAACCATAACACAGCAATAGCTGTGATTCCCTGGGAGAAACCTAGACAACGTATTAATAATTGATTTATAATTGATGTATTTATACTATAACCTATAGTAATCTGGAAGGTAAGGCAAAGCACAGTCTAATGCTCACTCTAGGAACAACCCTGGCTCCCATATCTGGTGAGATGCATCTAACTTTTTCTCCTTTTTTTTCGTTCTTAATTTTTAAATACTTTTTCCTGACTTAACGGTACACTTTGGGCACCAAAACTACTTTAATGCATTTGATAGGTTTTGGCCTCATTAATATGTTGTATTTTTGTATTCTCAAATCTTTATAGTTCTTGCATGAAATAAATAAATGTTTTGCAGAATATTGCGCCATATGCCAGCCTTTTTAGTCAAACTGGATAACTGGATGTGTGGAATTGGATGAAACTCTATTTAGTTGATATGCCCCAGCTCTGTATGGAGGCCAGCATCTCATAGCCACGGAATTGGGGACATCGAATGACCACGTCCTTCCCATTGTGGGAATTACAGAAGATTTTGGAGGACATTTGCCGCAAGGTGACACTCGAAGGAGCCTCCTTCACTTCTCAACACTGTCACCCCTGTTTACCTTCCCGAAGCAGGGTTGCTGTGGAGCGTTGGTCCAGGGTGTCCCAGAAGCAAGAGAACAGCTCTTCCAGTTTCCTCAAAAAATGCTCCACTGGAAATAGATAAGCAGTTCGGACCGCAAGCAAGTTGGCCCCTGGTAGAGAGGCACGTCCTCAATCTTGTGGAAGTTGGCTGTGCATGGTCTGCAATCGGCCATAGAATACTTTATTATTTTTACTTTTCTACCCTACCCTTACCTTTTGTGTCACTATACCCCACTCCCTCTAGCATGTAAGCTCATTGAGCAGGGCCCTCAATCCCTCTGTTCCTGTGCGTCCAACTTGTCTGGTTACAAATACCTATCTGTTAGTCCACCCATTGTACAGCGCTACGGAACTTGTTGGCACTTTATAAATAATAATAATATGAAACAGTTGAGTAAAGCCCGCCAGTGGGGACTAGCATCACTCCCACTGGTCCAGAGGGTGGCAACAGGGCAGCATTAATATCCTGCGAGGATGTTCAACCATGCGATGCAGGAGATTGGCCGCCTTTCCCGACTGGCTGAAGTACTAGGTCCCGCTGGATCCTTCTGAGGTTGCGTCGGCAGGCTCATAATGGAGCACTCCAGAGCACCCCAATGAGCTCTGCATACCCTTAGGGTAAGTTTAGTGCCAGACAAGCATGATGGGAGTCAAATAAAGCAGGCAAGGTAAGTGCTTTGCGGAGGAGCTCTCCCAAAACATGTCCGGCAGCCATGTGGTTCAAGCCCCACCCTCCCAACGTTTTTTTCATTATTGGTCCTTTTGCTGGATCAATAGCTTCAGTATTAGGAATCCATACTAGAGAGTGCAATATTGACAATATAGGGTGTAACAACTTTTGCAACTAATAACCATTATTTAACAGCATTCTTTTGTAGATTTTTCTGTTTGGGTTAAAGGGACTCTCCAGGCAGAGTAGTTTACTCACCTGGTTCCAGCGCCGGGAGCCTCGTGAAGCCGCGCCCCCTATTTCGTCAAAATGACGAAATAGGCAGGCGCGAGCAGGGAGCAATCAGACGCTTCCGTTTGGCTTCGCACATACTTCATAGGGCGGCATTCTGAAGTCCTGAGTGCACTACCGTGCATGCGCGCGGTGTGCACGGCCGCGAGCTGAGCTGACTGACAGCTCAGCTCGCGGTCTTTGCCCGCCCCCTCTCCTCTGCTGACAGGCAGGAGAGAGAAGGCGCGCACACAGTGCCTTCTCTCTCCTGCACACGTCAGACGTAACTTAATACGTCTGACATGTACAAGGCCTTTTTAGGGCCCTACATGATAGGAAGTCCCTCTGGTGGCCGTCTGAGTGACGGCCACTGGAGGTATTTCTATCAATCAATGTAAACACTGTATTTTATTTGAAAATACAGTGTTTACATTAGATTGCCTGCAGGGAGCTATAGATCTCACCTGAACAAATACATTAAGCTGTAGTTGTTCAGGTGACTATAGTGTCCCTTTAATAAACTATAAAACAGGGCAAACCATTTTTTCCCGAGCTTTAAATATATATATATATATAAAAATATCCAACGAGGGGGGTGGGGCCTGACCGCCATGCTGACCGGTCGCAGGCCGGAGAGGCTCCTGACACACTTGGTCCCCTGCGGCATAAAACTCAAGAATTACAGACATCTGGGTGACCAAAAGCCATCTCATGTATCCGGGCAGAAGCCGGAGCCACCGCGGTCCCTGAGATCGGGAGTCTCGGAGCCCCCTGTGGGCAAATTGGGACTATGGCATAAGAGGGTGGAGAGCGGGACGGACGGCCGCCGTCCTGTTTGTGAACCTGGCTACCACGCATCATGCCTAGCGATGCGCCTCGCGGGCCTCGCCTCCCCCCCCAAGGACCGGGGGGGTCATCCCGGTCCCCACCGGAGGGAATTCCCGCCCCACAAAGGCCTAACACCAAGCCTACCTGGAGATGTGCACCACGCGCCTGACCACCAAAATGGCGGCATTACGACCTGCACAAGACAACACAGCCTGCGGACAGAAACAGTCTGCTGAACATAGCCCCTACCTAACAAGCCCGCACACGATACTGCCTTCAGGTCGCATGGAGAGCGGGCTAGGGCCGGAGCTGGAGAGCAGAGACGGCGAACGGAGCCCACGGAAGTCTAATCCATTCTGGATCCCTGAGGTTGGGTCTGGAGAAAGGCTGATTGAAGAGGCCACTTGCCTACATTTCAAGACCCTTATGCACGGTCCCTCCTGCCTCATCACCCACTGGGGATGGTTGATCCCAACCTCAGACAAAGCACCATAAAACAGACTGACACTGCAGCACTCTACAGACTGTGGCATGCATAAGGACAGGTCCGACAACGGTGGTTTGACTTACTAATATTTACTACGCAATATCAATTAGGCTTTTCCTTAACTGCTAGTCTATGTCATATATAAGCGACCTCATCTTGAATATATGTCCATCTATGTCTTAGATTACCTATCCACTGGCACGCTGTGTGGGGCTCCTCATGGCATTGCCCAGTTTGACTCCTGTAATCATAGTTAGCAAGCAGCATATGGCGGTATACTCGTTTCCCTCCTCAAGCACTGAACACAACTATGTCGTTAATATTTCTTGTAAAAAAAAGAAAAAAAAAGTGCAGCAATCCTAACATGTACAGCAGAAATTATAACAGTCTATAGGAAGATAGCACTCCAGGGACTAGATAAAAGTTCTGTACTGGAACTGAAACGTTGATCACTGTGGCATATTGCTGTATAAAAGCTAAGTTTTTTCACCTTATTATCTAGTCCCTGGAGTGCTATCTTCCTATAGACTGATATATATATATATATTTTATAAATTTTTTTAATTAAAAAGATAAAAAACAAATAAAATGTTTTTTCGCAGTATCTTACTCCAGAAACTGTTTCAAAGTTTTCAGCGGCAAACTTAGGCAATCTCACCCTCTGTCTAGGTTAAATAAGACTTTTTTTTTTTTAATTTCGAAAAAATACATATATATTTATCATTTTTCATATTGTAAAAAATTGGCAGAGCGAATAAAATGATCAGCATATTGAATAAAATAGAGTGTATATGATTTTCTTGTTGGGGAGTGCGGTATCATATGTTTATATCTTTATATTGTTGGGGCACACAGTGAGTACCAATACCCCATTGACACTTCACGGTTGAGTGCATGCAAATGTATATGTTGTTGTAAAATCTACTGATGTAGCCTCAGTGCTCTAAGATGTGCAAAGCTGCATAAACACCTTGAGCTATTTTGTATTGCTGAAGGTGTTTTGGGCAGAACACCTTAGGCTATATGAGTGTTATTTGTCATTCTAAACATTAAAGTAATCTTTATGGTTATCTGGTAATGCTGCATAATCCCATAATTAAATGTTTTATATAGCTAGAGCTCTTAGTTTGTAGCCAAGGGCTACTGTCACAACAGCAGTCTATCAACATGTGCAGAATCATTGCTGATCAAGGTCATTTTCATGTGATGATCTACGTGACTTATAGTTTGAGTATTGGCATAATCAGATTTCAGGTTCAGCTCATGCCCATGTGCATGTAATTGCAATATTGAATTAGATTGCCAGAAATATGTGATGTACGTCAATATGTCATACTCAGTATAAACCTATGCAAGTCCTGAGTGTAGAAGTGGTCTAAATTCCCTTCCCCTTTTTTTCCAATTCTTAATTTTTGGTACAAGCCCCCATACATAATGAATATGCATTGTACAATCAAATCAAATCATGTATAACCAGCTTGTAATTTATAAAATTTTCAATGTGGGTGGAGGGCACATCACTTCAACAAAGGAAAGAAAAGAGAGACTAGAAGGGAAGAGAGATAAAATGGAAGGGGCTTGTTCCTCTTTACAATCATGACAACCCATATGCTTTCTGAAATTCACATAACTTCATATCAGATTATTTAGTGAAGCTTTATGATTACTACATTAGTACATTTTCTTATTTACTTAGAATGATAAGTATGAGAAATATGAGGGGGGAGTGGCAGGGGTTCATTAATAATTTTGGACCTAGGGACTGGGCATCACGTTGTCCTTTTTATCGGGGTCAGTTGTGGTTATGAGAAATTTATTAGGTCATGAATTGGACACCGTCTATAGCTATTATGATTAGAAAAGTGGCATCCACAGGCCCAACTATTGTAATATATGGTATGGTACAGGTGACGTGAATAACATTGATTATATCATTACAATGGTACCTGTCAAGCGGTGGGATAGCAAGGGCAGCAAGTGAACCGCCACTTCTTGAACTGCATGTGTTGGAAGCAGAAAAAAACGGGCAAACAAAAAGATTTGACTCTGACATGGGTGAAATAGTGATGGCTAGACGAGTGGGTTAGAGCATCTCCAAAACGGCAATCTTGTGGGTTGTTCATGGTATGCAGTGGCTAGTACCTACCAAAAGTGGTGCAAGGAAGAACAACCAGTGAACCGGCATCAGGGTCATGGGTGTCAAGGCTCATTGATGCACGTGGTGAGAGAAAGCTAGCCCGTCTGGTCCGATCACATTATTTTATTATAGCCACTGTACTTGTCTTTGTTCATATTATTTACATTATTGCTATTAAAGCTTGATTGATTTTTTTCATCATTCTAAAACATTGTCAAACAAAATAATGTCAGTTTAAATAAATGAGAATGGGGCGGAGCCTAACCGCCGAGCTGGAAAGACGC
This sequence comes from Pelobates fuscus, assembly GCF_036172605.1. Lineage (NCBI taxonomy): Eukaryota > Metazoa > Chordata > Amphibia > Anura > Pelobatidae > Pelobates > Pelobates fuscus. The sequence continues at coordinate 360,601,352 of NC_086318.1, forward strand.
ACCGAGCATCAGCTCCTAACGAAAAGCGACGTAATCAGAGGTAAATACCTCGCAAACCGGAGCGATCACCAGCAGGAAAGCATGAGGGATGACGGGGAAGCCCGGGGGAATCGACTGCTACCAAGAACAAGAGATTTCCTCCCTGGGAACCCGCAAAAGCCTACCTGGGACCAGGCCAGAGAGAGACGGCTGCTCTCCGCGACGGCAGGGCCTCGAGTTGACCCCTCAGCACACTCAGTGCCTACCTCCTCCCCCCCCCCATGGACCAGAGGGGGTTATCCCGGTCCTCACTGCAAGTCTGGGACAGCCAGCCTGGAGCGCAAAACAAGCATGAACCCGACCAACGGAGTTACAGCTCTCCACATGGCATCCCCAAGATGGCGGCTGAAAGAGCGCAAAACAAGCAGGGCAAGCTGCTAACACACAAGCAACAACCAACCCTCTCGCAGCATCTAGAAGCAATCTTTCACCACTTTTGGTAAGCACTGAGAGAGAGACAACTGGCAGCCCTGACAGACCGGCCTAAAACGCAACCAGCGACCAACCGGAACCGCCGGCGGCGAGAGGTGAGGGGGAAACCCCTAGGCGCAAAGCTACCAAGCCAGTCCACTTATACTCCCCCTGGCCCACCAGGGCAGCAGACCACAAAGCCCGCACACACCGCCCACAAGCACAGAGACACAGGCACCACAAGCGAAGGCTGACCGCCAGAGCCTCCGAACCTCATAAACAGGGAGAACGCTCGGGCCCCAGAAACGGCAAAGTTGCAGCCACGAGACGCAGGCCTGCACACCAGACCGGGGGTGGAGTGACAATCCCACCCACACCCATACAACTGCAGACCGCCGGAATCCACAGACAGGCCACTGCCAACAAACGAAAGAAGGCATGGGCTGACACCAGGGAGAACACCAGACCACAGTGACTATCTCCACCATAGACTCAGCTTCTAAAAAGCAAAGCATGTTTGTTTTCTCTAAGTTTATAGCATACTAGAAAATTCCATAAGTTTAGCAGCTGCTTAGCATTGTCTATAACTCTTAAAAGCAAAATAGTTTTCTGTTTAAGTACCATGACAAGCGCAGAACACGAATGAGCATACTAGCATCCGTATAACTTAATACTGAAAAACGCTAAGCGCAACTAGAACATTTCGAGATAAACGTGCATGCATCTTGCAGACAACTAGGCATGCTGTGTACTGCTCGCCATACACAAACACAAGAAAATTATAGCAAGTTAAAAATGTTATGTTATTGATCCCACTTAAGATTAGCAGAGTCTTTTCAGCTCCACACATAATGCATAATTGTTTAGTCTTAACCACTGCCACGCCAGAGGCATATCAGCTGCATGTATGTTAGCCCATATTATGAACAATAACGCTAGGGCAGACCGTGAGCTACTAAGTTGTGAGTTAATAGACTGAGTTAATAGGCCTTTTTTAGCATAGCAGCAAGCATGATAAGACGTTAAACAGGAGGGCATGAATGTTAATGCTAGAGCATTTCTTTCACACATATGTGTAACCCTGTCTTTTCAATTACTGAGTGCCTATCACTGATATGACCCTAACTTTGCTGTTACACCTACAACCATACTGGCATTAACCACTGCTTGGGTGAAAGAGATATGTCCCTCCTGTTAAATTGCATGCACTGTTGATTTCTACAACTATGTACGGTATGGTAGAGCTTCATTTGGATGCCCTTCTTGTTTAATTTGTTTAATTTGTTAAGCAACCTCTATGTCTTAGATTGTCTTAGATTACTGTCATGGCAATATAACTACAATCTGATGTGCAGCTAGTTGAGTTAAACGCAATTTTAACCTAGCATGTTATACCATAAAGCGACACCTATTAGCTTGTTATCTTTACGTAACCTCAAACAAAAACAAAAAAAGTGCATTGTCTATCTACCCCCTACTGTAACTAATGTCTTGAAATCAGCATATGGCATGCAGTTGGGGTACCATATGTATGCCTGTAACCACTATACGCACTGCAAAAATAAAGAATTAAAAAAACAAAAAAAAAATAATTAAATAAATGAGAATGAGCACAGGTGTCTACCAAACGCTAACAATGATACTGTGTACTTAATCTGGCCAGCTACAAACCATGAACCAATGTGAATTAATACAGGCCTGTCTTTATATACACAGTCACTCAATAATGCCTCGTTTCCACTGAGCGGATCGGTTCGGTTCAGTTCGGTACGGTTCGCTATTTTGGGTGTTTCCATTATGAAAGTGGTCCATACAAGCGAACCGTACCAATCCATTCAGGGTCCTGCTTCAGATGTAGGGCCATAGGAAATGGAACGGTTCGGTTAGGGTGGAGCTACTATACAATCCATTGATTGGTGGACAGGAAGAGCATTTTTTCTAAACCCCGCATGGCCCTGAAGGTCTGACTTGCAGTGGAAACGCTCACCAGAATGGGCTGGTCCATTCTAAACCTTCCAAAGTGTACCAACCCGAACCGATCCGCTCAGTGGAAACGAGGCATAAGTATCTAATATAGAGTCATCACATAAAGAGCAACATTTAATTGACTAAAAGAAACAAACTTATCAAATATAAAGACTTGAAAAGGTGACAAAAGTGGTACTGGTCAGTGTTTTTGATTTGTATCAAAACCTTATTGCTTTTGGGAACTAGTAACAATATTGTTCAGTAATTATATAAATTGCACAAAACAAATAAATAGAACAAAACATCTAATTATGAATATGGGATCTTTAGTCACTATATATAATAAATAAATAAATAATACAACATATCTGTATTTTGTGGTTTTAGTAGTTTTCACTTCCTTAAATGGGAAACCTAAGTGTTATATTTGCTACAGATGGTTGTAGTGGTTATGATTTAAAGCGGTTATGGGTTTTTATTCAATTTCATTTGGAGCAGTTTGATGAAAAACCAGGTCGTCCACAGACTGCTCATTCTCACTTCTTCATTGTTAATATCAATTCTGTCCAACTTGGAATATATAGTCCTTTCCGACAATCACCTTGGCTGGTGGAACAATCACAATGAAAATGAACTTTTCCTGCTGTAAATATTCTGGAAGTATTTTGAGAATCTGGATATGGAAAAATATCAGATTCCTTTGAAATACACGGACTTGACAAGATTTATTTCTAACTTTTATCACACCTACTGTGCACACCTACTGTACTTAAATATTAATATTTGTACTTACAAAGTAATCACTTTAAAGAAGTATTGCAAGACAAAGTATAAGATATAATATTTAATCATTTTTACTGATGATAATATTACATATAAAGGGCTATTCACTTAAGTGAAAATTTAAGATGAATATTAAAATTTTATGTCTACATAGCCGAACTGGAAACATTCTCTAAGTCAGCTATGCTCTCCGTTCGGTTGCCCTGACCTTAAAATTTAAATTCACCTTGAATTCTCACTTGAGTTATCCCTGATGATGAAAAATTACAATTTCCAAACTATACATTATTTAATTTTAAGTTAACTGCAACATTGATCTCAGTTAGTCTTTTTAATTATCCAGTATACTACTATGCTATTTTTAAGTTGCAGAGGAACACCTACTATGGGTCAGTCTAGCTTGCAGGGGGTCAGTCAGACAGTAGTTTTGGATTACACCCTATCGGCAATGGTTTAATGGAACGTGGCACCATAATAAGTTGATTCAGAACACCTGATTTGTACAATATACGTTGTAACTTGTTTGCGGACCTTAGCGTCCTTGTTTATCTTCTTCACATTGAATGCATGCTCAGTCCTGGGTAGCTGGCTGATCTCAAACGTGGTTTGTCAAAAAATGTTTTCACTGTAGATGCTTGTGTATAGTGAAATTGTGATTATTCCTAATCCGGTGACCAATAAAAATTAAATTTACAACAAAAAAAATACTATTTTAAATAAAATAGTCTTGTTGGTAGAGGAAGGGATTAATTCGGCCAGTTCTCCTTAGCCAGTGATCGGGATGATTTTCTCTGTGGCAATGAGCAAATAGGTTAAGAGGCATTGATTGTCACATTCAAATTAAAAATGGTACATTGAAAATACATTTTCTTTAAACTTTCTTTAAACCTAAGTAATGTTCGCTGGCAACTTGGCAAATAATGACTTATTGAAGAAACGATCATTTGGATTAGCTCAAATTGTATTATATAGTTTTTCCACTGTGCAGGACATTAATAAGCATACATTTCTTGGTCAAAACTTCTTCACCATGATTGCTTAAATAGCACGTATGTAGAAAGAAATCAATTCCAATTCAAGTACCAATTTCTTTAAAAAATTGAAATACACAGTACAAGATGGACCAGGATATTGACAGTACTGCTGGGACTGTTATTCACAAAAACAAAGCCCTGATATGAATCATTCTCTTCCAGAGAAAATGTCAAGGTCCCAACTGCCATGTTAGTCATCACATCCAGAATTGTCTTTGCCGCTGCCTGCTTCGACGCTGCTTCCTTTTACAACACAATTGGTAAGTCTCAAAATGGCACCATTTGTCTGTACCGGCACTCTGGAGGTCTTGTTGATCCAAACTGTCTCTGAGGTGATATTAAATTAACACCCCCCATAGTTCCGTGCTCTTTCCTGGTTTTGTATAGTCATTACACATGTTTTGTTCATGGGGATTCTGGTTTTGGCTTGGCATTTCAGAACGTGGCTAACTTATTTACTTCTGAGTATTTCTTCTTGACTTAGCTCACTTGTTCCGTGTCCTCTACACTTTAACCTCTTTGGAGCTATTCCATTCAACCTAGTCATTCTAAGAGGGAGTCATATGCCTTGCTATAAATGCTTTTGTTTATTTTCTATAATTCTCAGGGCTAGGCCTGAATTTTGTGAGGAGACGTGCAGACTGTACTTTCATGGAATACATTAGTAGCATGAGATTTCGGTTCTTTATGACAGTAATTGTTAGTGGTGAGAGTATTTCACCCTCCATTGGGGAAGCCATGCAGGGCTGAACACCAGAGATGTACAAGCCAAGATTCCACTCCAGAAACTCTTGCCTCAGTGCTTTTAAAGTGTAATTGTAGAGGAGAGAAACAAAACCTTCTTTCACCAAGATCTGTGCCTTTTCATTTCTTGTAGAATTTACCTCCTCAGCAAATCCTGTAGCGCTTTGCTAGTCATGAGCTGGTCTTTAGTTAAGGAATTAAAAAAAAAAAAAAGTAAAACTAGCACAATACCAGAGTTCAGAGGTCAGGATATGACAGCGCGAGAGCCTGGTCATAACACAAACACTGAAGAAGAAAGAAAAGGGCCTGTGTGTTGTGAACTGGAGCAATTTATTTACTGTCAGGCCTTGTCTGATCAAGTAGTTTTGCTTTAGGCAGCTCTGGGGATAAATGTGTGTGGTCTAAGCCTTTCTATTAGTAGTTTGACTGGTAATACAAAATATGTGATTAAATTAGAGATTTAAAAGGACTTGGTAAATCCTGATGTTGTGAAATACAGATCAGAGATACAAATTGTCTTTGACAGAGACAGTAATGGCAAAATAGAGAGCGGTTTGTTCCAAAAATTCCTTAATCATTATTTTGACAGCTGTGCATATAGAATAAAATAAAAAAAAACACAAGGGTTTTTATTGACTAAATCAGGAATTGTCCTAAGAACAGTGGGTGCATTCATACTTTGTTCAAATAATGTAGGGGTTTATTTATTAAACTGTTTCCTACTTCATACAGAACTCCAGTGACATCACAACTTAAGTTACGCCCCTACGCCACTTTTTCACACCTTGTTGTACTCATGCAAACTGAAATTTGAACATCACCTTCGCACAATATAGAGTTTATGATGAGAGACAACAGTTGTTTATTTGTCACACTCTATGTGTATATGTTGGAAGGCCAACTGGCCTGAATTTGTGGGAGGAGTTATGACCCTATTTAAACCTTCCCCCCCTACTTACCTTTGCCGTTTAAGCTGTTTTGACTGTCACCATAGTTACCTGCATTTCCTGTCAGCTGTACCCGCCAAATTCTGCAGCAAGCAAGCAGTCTCCCTCCAGCAGCACCTACCGCAGACTTCCGGGCTCATCCACCGGCTGCCCCGCGGCTTTCCCGACTTGCTACCCGGCTGCCGAGCTTCCAGTCACGAAACTGGCACGCAAACGTAAGCTTCAACGTGGGGAATAGCGTTCGGCTATTTCCCACGTTCGGGCCTAAAAACACAGGGATAGGCTCCCTAGATATATTACTTACCTGTTCGTTTAATCCGCCGTTCATGTACTTCTGCGTTCGGGCACTTTTTAGCCAACCGCAGAGAACAAACGAATTTCGTTCTTTCTTACATTATAAAAAATGTTACCGAACGCTTATACTCACCTTACGTTCGCCTGTTTCTCACTTTCGTTAGACGAAACACATACGAACGTCTGGGTCACTAGCATTTCATTTCATTAATCTAAACACACGCGGTCATATTATATTTCTCTTGCACGTTTGGTAGCCGAATGCATAAGGTCTGTGCACTTTAAAAAAATTTATATTTAAGTATGTTCCTCTATGTATGATTTTTATATATGTTCACGGCACTACCTACATTTTCCCTTATTCTAAATGGCCTTTCTCACCACACTTTGTCACATTTAATTATGTATATATCCCAGGCGTATTCTCTTAAAGTAACAGTCTCCCCTTTACGGTTAAAGGGCATAGCCCCACAAAACCTCTTAAAGTTATCAAACTCCACGCTCACTTTTCCAGTAGCTCTTATTTTTAAATCTCTGTTTATATTGAAATACTATACTCAGGTTCCTTAATTTTAAAAATGTTTTAGGTTGTACTACTTATTTTGTCAAGAAGACTCCAGGAGGTGGTTCCAGTATCCAGTATCACGGTATCAGGTAAATAAGGTTAAAAAAAATGTACGTTTCTCCTGAGACTTCATTTTTTACAATACCCTCCCACCTCCCTAAGTGGGCTCAAAACTTTAAACACACCAGGTTAAAAGATGCCTCACTTTCCAGGTTACTAGTATATTAAATGTTAAATTCTGTTTTAGTTTCTACATTATCATTACTTAGACCTGCACTATTGCGCAGATTCACTACGCCTTCAACGACAATCAGTCTACCTGGTTCCCGACGTTCCACTAGTAGGTATCCCTAATCTTTTTTTTGACAATCTTTATTTTTCAATTTTCGTTATTCGTTTTACATGTATAACAGAGCGTGAGTTACAGAACAACAATACCAGGAAACATTTTTACGTTGTAACATTTCGAGTGTCAGTTAACAAATAACCGTAGGCAAGCCCTAGGCGTGTATATTTAGAAGCGATGAGTGCTAGACTGAACAATATAATCATCTTCTGCAATGAAGTCCATGAACTTTGATGGGTTGGGAGCAGCAGGAGTATAGTCGGGCACATGTAAAAACCTACTGGGTTACATACAAGGCTGTCTAGTTTCATGTCAGCAGTGTAGTGTTATGATTTTACACAGTTACATATCTGAGGGTAGCTTCCACCTTACATACTGTATCTCCCCTTGTCTCCCGTCCTCTCCTTCTTTTTCCTTCACCTTCATAATCCAATCCTTCCCTTCCCTTTCCCAACCTCCCTAGGTCCACAATCGTTGGGGAACATAGGGTCTCAACAGCAATAGTGTAGGGTGTTAGTGTGATGGAGCATAGGGGTGCCTGCACACCCAGTTGCACGGTTAGGTCATTTGAGGAATGTGCAATCTGTGTCGGGTGCCAATTTGGTGGGGCTTTCCCAGGTCTGCTAGTTATAGCTGCTGGCTGGATTAGGCCATCCCTGGCGTAGGACCCTTTGTGCGGCCAGGTCAAGTGTTTTACCATGGTATATGCGGAACGTGTGTTTGGCTAAGTCTCGACGTCCCTGTAGGACTCGTGTTCAGTTGTTTGTAAAGAGGTGTCTACTACTAGACCGCACTCTTGGTTCAACATCAACTGGTTGGGGTGGATAGGCCCCTCGGGATCGAGTTGTCGACAGGCGGTCTTTGCGTTAGGCTAGTCGGACCTAGGGGGTCTAGCTAGGAATTTGCCCGTGTCTGAGACGGGTAGGGTGTCTGCGTGGGAGTCTGTGTTTTCGATTCCAGTCTCATCTGGTTCCTAACTCTGGAGCCCCGCAGGTTTTCTGCCTTGTCCCACTATCTAGTGAGTGTACTGGGGTTTGGGGTTATAACTTCGTCTTGGTGCGTGTACCTAGTGTTCGTGTCGTTAACGTATAGGTCGTAAGATCCGCCTGCGTCCGCTCATTGTTGAGTGTGTCACGTCTTAACCAGGGCTGGAAGCGTATAAAGTGTAGTTTCGTCTGTTTGTTGATGAATGTCTTCTGCCGTCTGTCCTAGTCATGGGGTGGAGGGGATACTGTCAGAGGTCCCGTCAAGTGGCATGTGTGTTTGGTGTGTCTGCAGGCTCTTGGGGTCTCACATTTGGGGTCTTTAATCTGTTGGCTAGGTATGTTGCCCATGGATACCAGGTCATTGCACATTGCTCCTGTCTCCCATGGAGATCAGCCGTCAGAGATTCCATGGAATGGATATCTTCCACCTTGGCAACCCATTGCTGGAGGGTGGGCGCCCCTTTCTGCTTCCACATCGCTGGGATGAGGGACTTGGCTGCATTACGGAGCGGTAGCGTTACAGACTTTTTATATGCCTTTAGGGGTGTGGGAGTGTGGTGCAGTAGCATTGTTAGGGGGTTTAAAGGAATCTCTGCGCCTGTGATTGCGTGTATCTGTCCCCTGATCTTTTCCCAGTATGGGATGATCGTGGGGCACGTCCACCATATGTGGTGGTATGTGCTGGGATGAGTGCCACATCTCCAGCAGGTGTCTGGAGTGTTCTCGTGCATGCGGTGTAGTTTGTCAGGGGATCTATACCAGCGGGTTAGGATTTTGTAATTCAGTTCCTGAAACTTAGTGCTGATTGAGCATTTATGTGTGAGGGTGAAGATCTTGTCCCAGTCCTGCGCGGTTAGGGTTTCCCCTGAGACTGCCTCCCAGTGGTTCTTGAATCTAAGCACCATGTCGCTACTGGTCTGGGCTATGAGTAAGGCGTATAATGTCGAGATGCCCCTGGGAGTGTGTGTGCGGCGTGTGCACAGGAGTTCAAAGCCAGTGAGGGGTCTGAGTAGGTGTCCTCGTCCCGATAGTGATTGAAAATATGTTTTGACTTGGTGGTACCTAAACTGTGCGAGCAGCGTTGGCGTTCTATCTGGGCATAGGTCCCTGAGCTTTTTAAGTCCTTGTGGGCCGAACCATTGATGTAGGTACGTCCAGTCGGACCCTTGGAGGCCGGCCAAGTCGCCAGGGTGGAGGGAATCGGCAAGGTCTGGGTTGTATGTGATGGGTGTAAGGGGGCTAGGCGAGGAGGTTAGTTGCAGTCGGTAGCGTGAACCCATCCATACTCGAAGCGTGGCATCGATTAGGGGGTTATTGGTGCGTAGGTCTGCGTTAGTGGTGGTGTGTAGCCACAGTTTGGAGGGAATAGTCTTAGCTGCCTGCTCCAGTTCCAGGGTCACCCACTGTTTTAAGGGATGTTGTATGTGCCAATCAGTGAGTCTATGTAGGTGTGCGGCGCGGTGGTACGTCTCTATAGAGGGCAGTCAGATGCCTCCCATGCGCTTCGGTAGTTCTAAGGTGGTTCTTTTCGTGCGAGTAGGTTGGGAGCTCCAGACAAATTGGAGGACGGCGGTCGACATGGAGCGAAAGAAGGCTCTAGGTACCGTGATTGGCACCGTCTGGACTAAATAGAGTATCCTGGGCAGCACGTTCATTTTAACCGCATTCATACGGCCAAACCAGGTGATGTAGTACGAGGACCACTTCCCCAGGTCCGCCTGCAGGGACTGCAGCAATGGTAGGTAGTTAAGGTGGTACAGTAGTGACAGGTCTTTGGGCAACCAGATTCCTAAGTATTTTAGTTTGGTGTGGCACCATTTAAATCGGTATTGGGTGTAGAGGTGTGTCGGGCGGTCGCCTGGGGCTGGTAAGTGGAGGGCTTCGGACTTATCGGTGTTAAGTTTAAGGTTTGAGATCACCCAGAATTCCTGGAAAGACGCCAGGAGGTTCGGCAGCGAGATTAGCGGCTGCGTAAGAAAAAATAGCATGTCGTCCGCATATGCAGCAACCCTGTATTCTGTGCTCCCCATAGCGAAACCTGTGATTCCCCCATTCCGTCTGACCGCCCCCAGGAATGGTTCCAGGGAGAGGGCAAACGGGGGGGGGGGGGGGAGAGTGGACACCCCTGTCGAGTGCCATTGCGAATCGGGAAGGGGGCTGAGAGAGCCCCATTGATGCGGACCTTTGCCGTGGGAGTCGTGTACAGGGAGAGCACCCATGACAGCATATGTGGTCCGAATCCCATGTGCTCTAGTGTGCTCTCCAGATACATCCAGTCGGCCCGGTCGAATGCTTTTTCTGCGTCAGTCGACAATAGCAGTAGTTCCGTTCGACGCGACCGGGCAATGTGTAAGATGTTCAGTGCTTTAATTGTGTTATCCCTCCCCTCCCTACCCGGGATAAAGCCGACCTGATCTGAGTGTATCAGGTCGGGAAGGTATTTCGCGATCCGTAGGGCAATGGCTTTGGCAAATAGCTTCAGGTCCGCATTCAGTAATGATATGGGGCGGTAGCTCGCGCAGTGCGTCGGGTTTTTGCCCTCCTTGGGTATTACCGTGACAGTAGCTGCTAGTGTGTCTGTGGGGAAGCGGCCCTCTTCGATTAGGGAGTTAAGACCTCTTAGGAGGTTTGGTAGGAGAATGTCCCGGAATGTGCGTATGTATATCAGAGGGAGACCGTCTGGACCCGGAGCCCTGTGTGTTTTAGACTGTTTCAACGCCGCAATTAATTCCTCTATCGTTAAGGGTCGCTCTAAGTCTTCTCTAACCTCGGCGGTCAGCTTCCTATCTATGTTTCGACTTAGGAATTCCGAAATTAGAGTTCGGTGCCGTGTTCGGGCTGCTTCAGTGGTGGGTTGGGGGATATTGTAAAGACCTGTGTAATATTCTACAAAAGCTCGCTGTATCCCGTCTGGTAGACGCGTCTCAGCTTTATCACGGGGTTTGATCTTGTGTATGTGGTTTGCTCTACGACGGTCCTGGAGCTGGCGGGCCAGCAGACTGTCGCTCTTGTCTGAGTGTTCATAAAAAAAACGCGCAGATCACCTAAGGGTGTGTAAGAGTCCCTGGGCTAGTATGTCTCGCCTTTGCCATCGGAGCTCTGTCAGTTGGAGGAAGGTGTCCTCCTCTGGACTTTGCTTGTGGGTCCGTTCCAGACTGGTGATTTGTGCGTTTAATGTGGTTAACTGTCGAGCGTGCTCTTTCTTCCGTTGTGTACAGACCTTAATATAGTGTCCCCTCACGACGCATTTGTGCGCCTCCCAGATGGTCAGGGGAGGCAGGTCTGGGGTGTTGTTTGTGTCAAAGTATTGTGTCAGGGCTAGTTTAACTGGTTCCGTGTCTTCTAGTTTGAGTAGTAAGTTTTCGTTTAGCTTCCATGATCTTTCTGCAGGTTTGTGTAGTGGGGAACTGAGAAGTGGTCTGTGGTCACCACCTGCAGAACCACTCCTTTATTGGGGGTGTCTTGCCTATAATTTCCACCTGTTGTCTATCCCATTTGCACAACAGCATGTGAAATTGATTGTCACTCAGTGTTGCTTCCTAAGTGGACAGTGATTTCACAGAAGTGTGATTGACTTGGAGTTACCTTGTGTTGTTTAAGTGTTCCCTTTATGTTTTTGAGGAGTATATATATATATATATATATATATATATATATATATATATATATATATACTGAAAGCATAGCTGACCAGGAATTTTTTTCCATTTCAGCTATTTTGACTTTAAATTTGAAATACAGACATGCACACACACGGGCACATATCCACTGACACTATAAACACACAAATCTACATATGCATTGACACAGGGCTAGAGAAAAGGCTAGCAGACTGAAACGTTGCTCCTGACTTTATTGTGTGATACAGTACCAATAAATCTTCTGTAATATGGATCTTGTTTAATATGTATTGACACTGGCACAGCACACATATGCACATATGTGGATACAGGGCTGCCATCAGAAATTTTGGGGCCCCTGACAAAGCACAAGGTCTGGGCCCCCCCCTCCTCCCCCCCCCCGACCCCTCCCTCCCGGGCCCGCCCACGCCCTACCTAGTCCGCTGACAATAATGCGGGACTGAATGTGGTGTGTATAGTGGAAGTGAATTAGAATGTGTGTAATGGATGTAGTGTTTGTGTGTATTAGATACTGTTTGTGCAGTGAATGCAGAGTGTGTTAGTGTAGCGGATGCAGTGTGTATAGTGAACGCAGAGTGTGTTTGAGTAGTGGATGTAGTGTGTGTACAGTGATGTAGTGTGTGTTTGTGTAGTGGATGTAGTGTTTGTATGTACTAGATGAAATGTGTTTAGTGGATGCAGTGTCTGTAGTTGATGCAGTGTGTGTATTAGACGCAGTGTCTGTGTATAGTGAATGCAGAGTGTTTCAATTTGTGGTGGATTTGTTCAATTTGTGGAGTGTGTGTACTGTGAATACAGGATGTTTGTGTAGTGGACAGTTGCTGTGTGTACAGTTAATGCAGAGTGTGTGTCAGTATAGTGAATCCAGAGTGTGTGCATAGTTTAGTGAATGCAGAGTGTGTGTTAGTGTGTAATGAATGCAGAGTGTGTGTTAGTGTGTAGTGAATGCAGAGTGTGTGTTAATGTGTAGTGAATGCAGAGGGTGTGTTAGTGTGTAGCGGATGCAGAGTGTGTGTTAGTGTAGTGAATGCAGAGTGTTAATGTGTAGTGAATGCAGTGAATGCAATGTTTGAGTAGTGGATGTAGTGTGTGTACAGTGATGTAGTATGTGTTTGTGTAGTGGATGTAGTGTTTGTATGTACTAGATGAAATGTGTTTAGTGGATGCAGTGTCTGTAGTGGATGTAGTGTGTGTATTAGACACAGTGTCTGTGTATAGTGAATGCAGAATGTTTAAATTTGTGGTGGATGTAGTGTGTGTACTGTGAATACAGGATGTTTGTGTAGTGGATGCTGTGTGTACAGTTGATGCAGAGTGTATGTTAGTGTAGTGAATGCAGAGTGTGTGTCAGTATAGTGAATCCAGAGTGTGTGCATAGTTTAGTGAATGCAGAGTGTGTGTTAGTGTGTAATAAATGCAGAGTGTGTGTTAGGGTGTAGTGAATGCAGAGTGTGTCAGTGTAATGAATGTAGTGTGTGTGTAAATTTGTAGTGAATGCAGAGTGTGTGTTAATGTGTAGTGAATGCAGAGAGTGTGTTAATGTGTAGTGAATGCAGAGAGTGTCTTAGTGTAGTGAATGCAGAGAGTGTGTTAGTGTAGTGAATGCAGAGAGTGTGTTAATGTGTAGTGAATGCAGAGAGTGTGTTAGTGTGTAGCGGATGCATAGTCTGTGTTAGTGTAGTGAATGCAGAGTGTTAATGTGTAGTGAATGCAGAGAGTGTGTTAGTGTGTAGCGGATGCAGAGTGTGTGTTAGTGTAGTGAATGCAGAGTGTGTTAGTGTGTAGCGGATGCAGAGTGTGTGTTAGTGTAGTGAATGCAGAGTGTGGTAATGTGTAGCGAATGCAGAGTGTGTGTCAGTATAGTGGATGCAGTGAGTGTGTTAGTGTGTAGTGTATGCAGAGTACATGTTGTATTAGTGAATGCAGTGTGTGTATTGTATTAGTGTATGTACTGTGTGTGTTAGTGTATGCAGTGTGTGTGTTGTATTAGTGTATGCAGTGTGTGTGTTTGTGTATGCAGTGTGTGTTGTATTAGTGTATGCAGTGTGTGTTGTGTCAGTGTATGCAGAGTGTGTTGTGTTAGTGTATGCAGTGTGTGTTGTGTTAGTGTATGCAGTGTGTGTTGTGTTAGTGTATGCAGTGTGTGCTGTGTTAGTGTATGCAGTGTGTGTGTTGTGTCAGTATATGCAGAGTGTGTGTGTTGTGTCAGTGTATGCAGTGTGTGTGTGTTGTGTTAGTGTATGTAGTGTGTGTGTGTGTTGTGTTAGTGTATGCAGTGTGTGTGTGTTGTGTTAGTGTATGCAGTGTGTGTGTTGTGTCAGTGTATGCAGTGTGTGTGTTGTGTCAGTGTATGCAGAGTATGTGTTGTGTTAGTGTATGCAGTGTGTGTTGTGTTGGTTTATGCAGTGTGTGTGTTGTGTCAGTGTATGCAGTGTGTGTGTTTTGTCAGTGTATGTAGTGTGTGTGTGTGTTGTGTTAGTGTGTATAGTGTGTGTGTGTTGTGTCGGTGTATGTAGTGTGTGTGTTTTGTCAGTGTATGTAGTGTGTGTGTGTGTTGTGTTAGTGTATGTAGTGTGTGTGTTGTGTCAGTGTATGTAGTGTGTGTGTGTTGTGTCAGTGTATGTAGTGTGTGTGTGTTGTGTCAGTGTATGTAGTGTGTGTGTGTGTTGTGTCAGTGTGTGTGTGTGTGTGTGTGTTGTGTCAGTGTATGTAGTGTGTGTGTGTGTGTTGTGTCAGTGTATGTAGTGTGCGTGTGTAAATGTCCAATGAGGAGGGGGAGGGGGGACATTTTAACATAATTAAAAAATAATAATAATTTAATTAAATTGTTTCTCCCCCCTCCCTGCTTACCTGTGTCTAGGGAGGGGGGAGATTCCATCCCTGGTGGTCCGGTGGCATGCCGGTGTGCAGCCGCGGGCCCCCTGCTCCCTGTTACCGCAGAGGGGGCCCAGGCAGCACACAGCTTCTCCTCTTCTCTTCTCCAATAACTCTTGCGAGACCCGCGGAGCGTTGCCATGGCAACCGGGTCTCGCAAGAGTTATTAGCAGAGACAAGAAGAGAAGAGGCTGTGTGCTGCCTGGGCCCCCTCTGCGGTAACAGGGAGCAGGGGGCCCGCGGCTGCACACATAGATAGCGATATTCACTGTGTGTGTTAGTGTATGCAGTGTGTGTGTTGTATTAGTGTATGCAGTGTGTGTGTTTGTGTATGCAGTGTGTGTTGTATTAGTGTATGCAGTGTGTGTTGTGTCAGTGTATGCAGAGTGTGTTGTGTTATTGTATGCAGTGTGTGTTGTGTTAGTGTATGCAGTGTGTGTTGTGTTAGTGTATGCAGTGTGTGCTGTGTTAGTGTATGCAGTGTGTGTGTTGTGTCAGTATATGCAGAGTGTGTGTGTTGTGTCAGTGTATGCAGTGTGTGTGTGTTGTGTTAGTGTATGCAGTGTGTGTGTGTTGTGTTAGTGTATGCAGTGTGTGTGTTGTGTCAGTGTATGCAGAGTGTGTGTTGTGTTAGTGTATGCAGTGTGTGTGTTGTGTCAGTGTATGCAGAGTATGTGTTGTGTTAGTGTATGCAGAGTATGTGTTGTGTTAGTGTATGCAGTGTGTGTTGTGTTGGTTTATGCAGTGTGTGTGTTGTGTCAGTGTATGCAGTGTGTGTGTTTTGTCAGTGTATGTAGTGTGTGTGTTGTGTTAGTGTATATAGTGTGTGTGTTGTGTCAGTGTATGTGGTGTGTGTGTGTGTTGTGTCAGTGTATGTAGTGTGTGTGTGTAAATGTCCAATGAGGAGGGGGAGGGGGGACATTTTAACATAATTAAAAAATAATAATAATTTAATTAAATTGTTTCTCCCCCCTCCCTGCTTACCTGTGTCTAGGGAGGGGGGAGATTCCATCCCTGGTGGTCCGGTGGCATGCCGGTGTGCAGCCGCGGGCCCCCTGCTCCCTGTTACCGCAGAGGGGGCCCAGGCAGCACACAGCTTCTCCTCTTCTCTCCTCCAATAACTCTTGCGAGACCCGCGGAGCGTTGCCATGGCAAACGGGTCTCGCGAGAGTTATTAGCAGAGACAAGAAGAGAAGAGGCTGTGTGCTGCCTGGGCCCCCTCTGCGGTAACAGGGAGCAGGGGGCCCGCGGCTGCACACATAGATAGCGATATTCACTGTGTGTGTTAGTGTATGCAGTGTGTGTGTTGTATTAGTGTATGCAGTGTGTGTGTTTGTGTATGCAGTGTGTGTTGTATTAGTGTATGCAGTGTGTGTTGTGTCAGTGTATGCAGAGTGTGTTGTGTTATTGTATGCAGTGTGTGTTGTGTTAGTGTATGCAGTGTGTGTTGTGTTAGTGTATGCAGTGTGTGCTGTGTTAGTGTATGCAGTGTGTGTGTTGTGTCAGTATATGCAGAGTGTGTGTGTTGTGTCAGTGTATGCAGTGTGTGTGTGTTGTGTTAGTGTATGCAGTGTGTGTGTGTTGTGTTAGTGTATGCAGTGTGTGTGTTGTGTCAGTGTATGCAGAGTGTGTGTTGTGTTAGTGTATGCAGTGTGTGTGTTGTGTCAGTGTATGCAGAGTATGTGTTGTGTTAGTGTATGCAGAGTATGTGTTGTGTTAGTGTATGCAGTGTGTGTTGTGTTGGTTTATGCAGTGTGTGTGTTGTGTCAGTGTATGCAGTGTGTGTGTTTTGTCAGTGTATGTAGTGTGTGTGTTGTGTTAGTGTATATAGTGTGTGTGTTGTGTCAGTGTATGTGGTGTGTGTGTGTGTTGTGTCAGTGTATGTAGTGTGTGTGTGTAAATGTCCAATGAGGAGGGGGAGGGGGGACATTTTAACATAATTAAAAAATAATAATAATTTAATTAAATTGTTTCTCCCCCCTCCCTGCTTACCTGTGTCTAGGGAGGGGGGAGATTCCATCCCTGGTGGTCCGGTGGCATGCCGGTGTGCAGCCGCGGGCCCCCTGCTCCCTGTTACCGCAGAGGGGGCCCAGGCAGCACACAGCTTCTCCTCTTCTCTCCTCCAATAACTCTTGCGAGACCCGCGGAGCGTTGCCATGGCAAACGGGTCTCGCGAGAGTTATTAGCAGAGACAGGGAGCAGGGGTAACAGGGAGCAGGGGGCCCGCGGCTGCACACATAGATAGCGATATTCACTATCTATGTGTGCAGGGAGGGAAAGTGGGGCCCAGGACTGCCAGAGCAGTCCGGGCCCCCCAGGGCCGCCGGGCCCGTGACAACTGTCATGGTTGTCACCCCCTGATGGCGGCCCTGTGTGGATAACATGTTCTTTGACGCTGTGCTAACCTTTAAATTCCAAAGCTAATTATATTGTATTTTGCAATGTTTGTCATCATTACAACTCTAATGAATGTTTGTGGACTACACTTCCATGATGAATTAGAGCTAGCCTTTGTGAAATGTATAATATTCTTCTTTCAGTATCGCCTGTATACCTAGTGTGGTTCAGGTTTTTAATGTGGCACCGAATATAATCTAAAGGATATCCTGGGGATGTGAAAGTGCAGATCTTCGTAAAGTGATAATAAAATAATATAAAAACTATGGGTGTTTCATTCTTGGTTGCAGCACCTTGCCGGGGCGCCCTATGGCCAGTTTGAGTACACTCCATCATTACATTAACACGTCGACACCTTGGGGTAGTAAGTTCACACTGAGTTAAACTCTGTATTAAAAAACAGGATGTCTCAAACATCAAATATTTGTAAGTAAACCTTTTTTTTTCCATTACTCCCACCAGGCAAAGGTTCAACCACAAAAATGGTATTTATCAAACCTACAATCTAAAGTGATGTCAGTAATGTGCTAGTCTTCACTGCCCTGCAATGTGTACAGAACAATAAATCATATAAGCAACATGTGATATTCATACAGTCTTTTATTATATGAGTGGTTTACATTAGCCCTGTAACCTGCACAATAATGTTGTTAACCCCTTAAGGACCAAACTTCTGGAATAAAAGGGAATCATGACGTGTCAGGCGCGTCATGTGTCCTTAAGGGGTTAATAACAGCAAACCAAAACAAGGAGAATCAGTTCTAAAGTGATACAATATATATATATATAAAGTCATTTAATACCAGACTATATATCAATTATAAAGTGAATAAGTACATAAGAGATTTACAATGTTATAAAAATGTCTCCTACATCACAATTAAATTATATGGCTTATGTATGGCTTATTACACCATATAATATTGAAGTTCTGAAACCAACACTTGTTAATTTTACTGTTAACAATCTTAAGAAAGACCCTACTTTTGATTGAAATGTTGCCTGCTGGAGTAGTGTAATAAAAGGTCATTTTAAAACCTTACAGAGTGCCGAAGGCATCATATTAATTTTGATTGATTAAAGCTGGAACAGAGCCCAGCCTTGTGCGGTGCCTAGGGTAACATTAAGGAGTTTGAGCACTGCGGAGTGTAAGTCACCAAACTTCTGAAAACAATTCTTAACCCTTAAAAGGAGCGCTTGATTGTAGCTGTTCTAGTGCTGTGAGTCTGTGGGCACAGTTCCTCCATTTTGGAGTGGTTTTACAAAAACTTTGGCTCTCAAAGAGTATACAGTCCAGACGTTTGGCTAACACTTTGGGTTGCAGTAATGGCGATACATTTGTTTGTTTTTTTCCTATTTCCAAGTTCATCCTGAGGATAGATAGATGTTTCTAATTCTACCACACTTAATGACATGGATGTTACTGGCTTTTAAAGTTAAAAAGGCCGTGTAGACCTTGCTGTGCATTAAACCAATGATTCTGATAAACTGGAGTTGGCGTCCTATCCAGTTTTCTCAGTGACAAAATGTCTTAACATAAATTGAATCATGTTCATATAGGATTGTCCTAATATCAAATTCACATGATTGCTTTGTGTCATATAAAATTCAAAAGAAGGTTAAATGTCTGGATTGGAGACTAAATGCTATATTTATGATTTATTTCTGGTTACCTTGTATCTTGTATTTTATTATAATAAATGCAATAGAAATCTCATAGATTTTTGTTTACATTCATTTGCTTGTCATTTATTTGCTATTTTGTATTCGCATTGTAAAATTGCAAAGCTTTTTTGAATACGCTGGTACTATATAAATGGCAATAATGAAAGCAAAAAATAAAACGAAAGCAGTACCTCTTTAACGGACAGCTCAAAAAACATCTGCTGTATATTCACCTTTGGTAGCTCGGGGGACTCATTTTACATAATTGTCCTTGTCAGCTAGAATAGCTTATTACTCATTCACATTTTGTTAGTTACTGACTAATATGCTTTTGGAAAGATCATATTTTTGTATTCAAATAATATGTTTATTTTTTTTGTGTTTGTTTGTCAATTTGTTCATCCCTTTAAATATCTATCCATCTATCTAGATAGCTATATGTATATATTTATTTAAAACTCAATTGGTTGGCTTAAGCCAACCAGTCACAGTGCTCAGTGTCAGTTTCAAGATTTACCTGCCAGAGCACTCTAATTGGTTGGCTTAAGCCACCAATCAGTGTACTTTGAGTAAAATTGCAAGTCGTGGGAAAACTTTATAAGGCTTATACTGAGCCATCGTTATTTTTTCTTTGGGATTTTTTTTTCACATGTTATTTTTTGCGATCAGGAAAAAGCTGCCCCGGTCTCCAGTCTCTTCTTATAACAGCAAGTATAGTGCTGCTCGCTGTCATAAGAAGAGCCCAAAGAAAAAAATATTTATGTTTTTTAAATATTACAGGAGGGAGTTGCAAGCTGGTAGCTACGCCCTTGTAATATGAAATGAACCAACAAAATAACTAATTGCACGGACAAAATTTCGTCAAATAATCAATTCGGTCTTCGTTTCATTTGTTTTAATTTTAATTCCTTTATTTTATAACGAATGAACGAATGGCCGAATTTCAGATGAAAACTTCTTCGTCTGAAAAGGAATGCTGAAGTCTAATCCATGACAGCCTGGAAGGAGGGACTGGCAGAAGGACCAATGCTTCAGCACTGACCCCAGACCAGTGCCAGTTACATAGAAATATGTATGCAATATGTTTCTTATTTCGCTTGTGTAAAATGATTATCATGATTATAATTTTTTTTTACAAAAGATCACATTTTCATTCTATTTTGTGTACTAATACTGTATATCAGCGTTTCCCAAAACATTCCTCAAGACCCACCAACAGTCCAGGTTTTGTTAGTATCTCCATGGGATTAAAACAGGGAAATACATAAATTCTGGACTGTTGGAGGGCCATGAGGACTGGTTTGGGAACCACTGCTATATATAATTAGATCTGCTTTCTATGCAGCTCAGAACTGAGCCATGCATGGTTTACATATAGTTTTATCAGCTTAGCCTACAAAAAGCTTTGTCTGGTGATAGTTGTGGTTCTTATGGTTTAAACCTTTTGGCTTGTGTTGGGGCAGAAATATATGAGATGCAGTGCCATACGATAGCTGCTATATTGTTCCTAAGTTTTTGATCTAACTCGCTGATTCACTCAGCTGAAATGTCTCGGACCAGAGTAGCAGCTTTCTAAGAACTGCTGGAACAACGTTAGCAAAACAAACAACACATTGACCATTCGTCTGTGTCAGTGGTGTGTTATTGGCCAGATTCACTGGAAGAATGAAAAGCAGAATGTTTAATGAACTGTCTCCACAATTACTTGGGTTTTCATTCCCTTCATGCTTATTGAGCAATCAAGTGGTTCCCAACAACACTTCAAAATTATTTATTTTCCTACAGCCAAAGCAAAACACTGACACAGTATGAGAATAAGTTCTAGGCATCATGCAGGAAGCTTTTTAAGGTCACAAAGTCCCTTGCACCTGCTGCGTAATGATAATTTCAAGACTTGGATCATGGCAGATGTTGTGACCTCAACAGTGGCCATGAATGGTCTGTAGACTAGGGCCTGTGGGCCACTTATTCTCACCCAAAAGATGGATAAGTGATACACTGAGGCTATGTATCCTAACAGAAAACATTGCAACCTGTATTAAATATTCTAAGATAAATTAGAGACTATCCAATGACATTAAAGGGACACTATAGTCACCAGAACAACAAAAGCTTATTGTATTTCTTCTGATGAGTAGAATCATTCCCTTCAGGCTTTTTGCTGTAAACACTGTCTTTTCAGAGAACATGCAGTGTTTACATTACAGCCTAGTGATAACCCCACTGGCCACACGTCAGATGGCTACTAGAGGTGCTTCCTGGGGTGTTGCTGCACAATGTGCAGAACTGACATTCATTGTCTCCACCCTCTGCATGCAGACACTAAACTTTCCTCATAGAGATGCACTGATTTAATGTGTATCTATGAGGAGATGCTGATTGGCCTGGGCTGTGTTTGAATTGTACTGGTTCTGCCCCTGATCTGCCTGCTTGACAGTCGAAGCCGATCCTATGGGAAAGCATTGTGATTGGCTCAGAACACCACTTCTGATGATGTTAACAGAAGCAGGCAGATCGGGGGCAGAGGCAGCAGCTGCAAACTTGAATACAAGTAAGATTTTACTATATTTAGGGGGGAAGAGGGGACCAGATGGTGGGTTTAACACTATAGGGTCAGGAATACATGTTTGCATGATCTTAAAAATGTAGGAGTGCTTACTCATCTCATGAATAATGTCTTAATTAAACATGGCTTATGTTGTATGGTTTATTTTTGATCAACAATTTTCACATCAACTATTTAAAAGCATTATCAATCTCATGTACAAAGAGTTAATGATTAATTTGCTGCAATTTTATATTATTATATTTAATATATTTTATTGTAATGTATTTTTTTCCCATCATTTTGATAGAAAATATAAACAAGTAAAAGTGGTTTATGTTAAATTTATGCCATTATAAACTTATATCCCTAATGTTTAGATTGTATTACATTCTTAATTGTGTTCCTGTTTCTGATCTTGTAACATCTGATAAAAAATTAACAGCAAATTATAGAACAAATTATAGAACTATAATTATAGAATTCTAAGGTAGGCATCATCTATTCCACTGCCAAGAAATTATATTGTCCTAACCTGCAGTAGAATACCGATTTGAATATCCACTGAATGTAGGTCTTAAGCCCATAAGTTTCATAAAATGGAATTTGAGACTCGATCATCCCGGCTGATCTGATGAAAACTCTGGAACATATCCTACAAATGGAAAGAATACACAAATTGTTACACAACTATTGTCACATCGAGTTACATAATTGCAGTAGTGAAAGTAATTGCATCATTTTAAAGCTAGTTTTGTGATTTCACAGATATTTAGAGTATGAAACTACCCCTCATTAATGATGTCTGCACATACACCATGTATCCTGAAACTAGACTTAAACATAAACCACGACCTCATGTTGGCAACCTTTTAAAATCAATATCATGTATGCACATTAAGAGGTAGACTAACATATCTTAAAGGAACACTATACAAACATGTGATACTACCTATGCAGTTGCTGGGATTGAGGGCGGCTCCTATAATCACTTTTGCAATATAGTATGTACACCCAGTTCTGCAGATTACCAGGGGATGCATATGCCGCACGATTGGAGGTTTGTGCTCTTTGTGCGTTCGTGCGTATGAACGTACGAACTGTCTCTGCTTACTCCGTGATTGTCTGCTCTTTAGATTGCGTTTGTGTGGCCTTTCCTTATGCATTCCAGAGAACATTAAACGCTTTCTTGCCTTCCTCCTGACCAGAAGTGGTTCTTTGGTGTTTCAAAAAGCGCTTATTTTTATTTTTTATTTTGTTTATACCTTATTATTATATTTTCTCTTGTCTCTCCCTCCTTTGACACACAGAGGTAAGCCAATGGTGCATTATTGTATTTATATATATCTTGTGTAATTTGCATGATTTGTGTTAATTACTAGTGTTAATGAGATTTGTGTAAGTTAATTATTGGTTGACCTTTTTGCACTGTTTGATATATATATACACTTATGTTTGCGTTGTGGTGTTGGCTTGACAAAGACCTCTTAGCAGGCCGAAACAAGAGTGATGATCTCAGTCAATCCAATGCTTTCCCATAGGAATGTCAGTGCGCATGTGTGTGAAAACACCGTCGTCCTGCACCAATCACAAGCTCTCTAAGAGAGTCATTTGAGCTATACCAGAGTTTAACAATTAGCAAAAGTATTTGCGTTATAATGACAAAACAATGGCTTCAATAAAACTGTGGGAAAACACTGCCTACTTACAGACATTGAAATTATATGTATATTCGGGAAGTCAAAATGTGCACCGTGTTTTGTGGTTTGACTAAATCCAAGATTCCCCGAGGTAACCGCAGCCTGGTCCCCACTTGCTTTCCATTTACACCGTAGCAATGTCAGTTTCATCCATATATTAACATAATTCATTGGATAAGCTTGTCAGCTGACTTGTATGTCATTCATACATACATACATACATACATACATACATTAGCAGTAGCATTAGCAGTAGCACTTTATTTATTTATTTATTTATTGCATTACCCCAGTCTGGATAAACTAGCATATGGAAAATATATTTAATACAATCTCCCCATGCTTCTATTGCATTTGCTTTGGACTTACTTTATGTTTCTTTGGTGAGTGAGAAAATGTGTTAATATTCTCACATATTTACAAAACATTTCTTACATCACTATTTGCAGCCTTGACTGTGCACCTATTGTTCAGGGGAGCAGGATTTGGTATGGATACCCTCGGCCGCCTATACTATATATAATCTAATTACTAACCTCATGTGAGAAATGTCAATATATTAAAGGGGTACTATTAGCACAATAACCAGTTCAGCTCATAGCAGTTATTATGGTGCTATTATGGAGCAGAATCCTGTTTTTTTTTTTTTTCTTTCATTTTTATATTAAGCAGTTTGACAAAACCCTGGTATTTTTAATATAACCTAGTCACACTGACAATATGGAAATTACACTTTCTTCCATGGTTCAGTTCGGTCCCTCTGACCAAAATGAAGTTGTTATGGTGCCCAGAGGTCCCTAGCATTTTTTTTTTACCTGAAGGGGTTAAATGGTTTAACCCCAAAGGTTGCTCTCCAGCACCGGATCTCCATTTCCACAGCAGCTTCCAGTTTCTTCAATTAAGTTTCAGGAAGTGCAGAGTGCCACCTAGCACGGGTGCCAATTTAAGCCTTTAATTAGTAAACTCTTTCTATGGGGGATCCTCCATAGACATCAGTGTTGTTTTCTTACACATGCTGACGTCGACTCCTGGCAGATTATGCGCCAAGAGGTCAAGAGGACCTTGCAGAAGAATATGGTGGAGCCCATGAGGGACAGCTGAAAGCTAAAGAGGACCTAATTGAAGAAGATGCCCATGAAGGACAGATTGAACAAAAGGAGCCGTCCCTATTTGGGGTCTTTGCAAAACATGAAAAAAACATACAAAAGCAACACTTTTAAGGGACACTATAGTCACCAGAACAACTACAGCTTATTGTATTTGTTCTGGTGAGTATAATCAGAGAAAATGCTATGTTTACATTAGAGCCTAGTGCAGGGGTAGGCAACCTTACCAGATGTTGTGGACTACATCTCCCTTGATGCTTTGCCAGCATTGTGGCTGTAAGAGCATTATGGGAGATGTAGTCCAAAACATATGGAGTGCAGAAGGTTGCCTACCCCTGCACTAGGCTCTAATGTAAACAGTGATACCTCCACTGGCCACTCCTCAGACGGCTGCAAGAGGTACTTCCTGGGGCAATGATGCACAGTGTGCAGCACTGCCATTCAGTGTCTCCACCCTCTGCATGCAAACACCGAACTTTCCTTATATGAGGAGATGCTGATTGGCCAGGGCTGTGTTTGGCTTATGCTGGCTCTGCCCCGATCTACCTCATTGACAAGCTCAGCCAATCCAATGCTTTCCTGTGTGAAAGCATTGTGATTGACTGAGTTCACCACTTCTGATGGTGTCAGCCAAGGAGGCAGGTCAGGGGCAGAGCCAGCACCAGCAGACTGGAATAAAGGTAAGATTGTACTATATATAGGAGGGCAAGGGGAGAGGGGCAAGGGGGTGGTACAGGGGGCTAGTTGGTGTTTTTAACACTATAGGGTCAGGAATACATGTTTGTGTTCCTGACCAAACAGTGTTCCTTTTTAAAATTAAAATAACTTTTTAAGTATATCTATCTATCTATCTATCTATCTATCTATCTATGTATCTCCTATGCATCTAAACAAGCTATTACACTGTGAGCAACAGCACGATGCTCTTAGTTTTTTTTATTTCTGTGCGATCAGTTTCACTAATAAAGTTTGTTCTAAACATGATTTTTTTTCTTGCACGTGAATGCTCCATCCATTATCATCTATATACTTTTCTCTAACCACAAGCTGTGCAAGCACAACCAAATCATTTGGGTCATACAAGTGTATAGAATAATGGGGAAATAAAAATGATATTGGTGATTGTAGGGATCCTGAGCCAAAAAGATTGATTTATTTTTATTTTTCATAAATGAGCACTCTGGCTACATAGTATTTAAATGGTATAAACCAATTTTAGATTAAGGTTTAAACTCTCTACATGCATTATTTCTTGATTTTATGTCGCATAAAATAAAGGTCAAATTGAAACCATCCATTTAACCAAATAGTCGTTCCCATCCCAACCCATTTGTGTGATATTGTTTTTCCTATCTGTGTCATTTAAGGACAGGGTACTTTCCAGCATTACACAACTGTGCTTTCAGCAGGCAGACTACCTCTTTACTTACTGGTCTAGTGTTATTTAGAATATTCATATGATAATGTTCTGCAGACATATTCATAAGGCACAATAAATGATTCTCTTATGTACAGTAGTAAATATCCAAAATTGGTTCTTCATGCATTGCTTGTGATTTTGCTGTCAATCTAGGGAAAAAAAGACTGTCACTAATTCATTACAGCTGAATAAATAACACTATTTAGGGGTTAATTCGCTAAACAGTGAGTTGTTTTATGTGAAATCTAAAAATCTAAGTAAAAGCTAAGCCAAAAATAGCTAATTTGGGAATATTGTTAAAATATGGAGGATGTTTTTCAGCTCAGGTTTGGTCTAAATTTTGCAGAATATGTGTTTCAATTGACATTAAATGAATTTTATTGAATAACCCGGAGCTTTGCTCATGTAGATAGGTCAGATGTTCTGCATTCCCGTTTAAGGGAAACTGTAAGTCAGAAGTAGTCTCCATTTAAGTGCGTTATATAATGTATTCTTCCAAATATACAGCAAATAATTCAATAAAAAAAAGATATTTAAACAAATTTTATATTTCCTGCACTGAGCCACAGTGAGCTGCACTGAGCCACAGTAAATCACAAGCCTCTCATTCTGAGCACTAGGGTTTGATGCTATCTAATAAACCTCTGTCCGGATAGAATTTATGGGGTATTTAAAGGGACTGTAACTACTTCGTCTCATTGAAGTGGTTATAGTGTCTGGAGTCCCCTGTCACTGTCTGTCCACTCATCATTGTTAATGCTTTAATGCTAAAAGAGAGCCCCAGAAGCTCTTCCCCCTCTACGCTGCTTGGGATAATGACGAAGAATTAGCTTGAACAGCAATGGGCGGCTGTGATCTTCTGAAAGTGATAAGGAAGTGTCTATTCTCTGTCTTAGATGTATACCGTGTTTCCCCGAAAATAGGACCTACCCCGAAAATAAGCCCTAGCCGAATTTTCGGGGTGGGCTGCAATATAAGCCCTACCCCGAGAATAAGACCTAGGCATTTTACCTTTGGCGGGACTTCCTTCTTCTATGAGGAGAGGGAGGAGCGTTGCGGGCCGCGGCATCGTGCAGCGTGATGACGACGTGCGCAGCGTGATGACGACGTGCGCAGCGCCGTCAGTCTGCCTTCACGGATCTTCAGTGGAAGGATCCATTCCGGGCGGTGAGGCACCCAGTGGTCGGACTCTTTGAACTGTGAGTAGATACCGGTATTTTATGCCTGTGACTTAATTAATTAAGGGGGGGGGGGTGAATTAATTAAAGGGGGGTGAATTAATTAAAGGGGGGGTGGATTAATTAAAGGGGGGTGGATTAATTAAAGGGGTGGTGGATTAATTAGAGGGGGGTGTGGATTAATTAAAGGGGGTGGATTAATTAAAGGGGGTGGATTAATTAAAGGGGGTGGATTTATTAAAGAGGGGGGTGGATTAATTAAAGGGGTGTGGATTAATTAGAGGGGGGTGGATTTATTAAAGGGGGGGTGGATTAATTAGAGGGGGTGGATTAATTAAAGGGGGGGTGGATTAATTAAAGGGGGGGTTCAATGTACATACCGGTACCGTAAATAAATAAGCCCTACCCTGAAAATAAGCCCTAGTGTGTTTTGTGTGACTAAAATTAATATAAGACCCGGTCTTATTTTCGGAGAAACACGGTAGTCATATTTATAGCAGGGGCTCGGCTGTGGGTGGACAGGTACCAGGTACTCTTGATGTAGAATTATTAAAAAACCTTATTGTACTTGTATTCAATTATTGCACTAACTCCATTTTAACCTTATACTGTGACAATCCTCCATTTTGTCCTCCTAACCTGACTTGTTCATTTTAAAACTACATTACATGGCAGTATTTCTCAGCACATCTAATACAATAGACAAGGACAGTATTCTCCATAAGGATATGACTAACCCAGGAACTGTTGAATTTCCCCTAACTCGCAACATAATATAATTTAAAGGCCATGAGAACACAGTAGTAATGAAATGTTCTATTCATAAGAGACCTTGCACCTAACCACGAGATTTGACATCACCGACCGAGTAAAATGACGCTCAAGACCCCTTGTCCCCCACCCGTGTCCGGAAAAGTACCACCTCTTGGTGGGTGGACACGGAACTAACCACTTAGCTTTTGATCCAATTAATTATATTGATAGGTGGACACTAACCCAGACACTTAACAATTAATCCAATTAATGATGTTTATTCACTGATATCTTGATAATCAATGATGACGAAAATGTCTCTTAAAAGGGCCTGCGCGCCCGCTGATTCTGCACTTGCCAATAAATTTCCTCGAAGTTATTTTAACCTGAACTCCGTGTGTCAGACTGAATTACTTCAGCGTATATACGCAATTCAATTCTCTTTAATTTGGACAGGAACAGATAGACACTTAAACATTTTGGTTTACTGAAAAAGTACCATAACAACTTTGGCGCCCGAACAGGGACTCCGGGCTATGTCTGGCCGGTGAGCCGTCCTAAGGAAGACAAGGGTGGACGGAGGAATCCAGGGGGAAGGAAAGGGAGACTGATCACCTCCAGTTACACGGTAGAGACTTCTGCAGAGCCACCGGTACGTTCCGGCCCCTTTGATTGACCCGTCCACGTGTCTGTGACTGCTTCCCGGGAGGACATCAAAGACAGGTAATATCTTGCCCGGAGTCTTATTACCCATTTGTTACCTGCATTTAGTCTATCTGTTGCCTGGGTGTGTCTAGTTTGGTTGCCCGGGCTGAATGTTTATTTGTTTCCCCTTTTTGGGATAAAGGGGGGGGTGGACCCGTGGTAGTTTGCTTGAGGGTCCTGTGTTTGTCTGTTTTCCCCTTTTTGGGATAAAGGGGGGGGTGGACCCGGGGGATTTGCCTGGAGTCCTGTTGCCTGTTTTACTCCTTTTAGGAGCCACGTGTTTGTGGCTGCAGGGAAAAAGGGGGGTTGACCTGTGGATGTGTTCCTGGGGGTCTTCTTTGCCTGTTTACTTCTTTTAGGAGCCTCGTGGCTGTGGCTGTAAGGAAAAAGGAGTTTGTGGAATTGTGGGATCTGTGTAGAATCATAGTTTCCTGTGATCCAATTTTGTGTCACTTTGATAGCCTAGCTAGCTTCACTGTGCGCTTTCGGACCATCCAGCTCTAGTTGAGTTGGGGACGTCCTGACCCGGACCATCCAGCTCTAGTTGAGTTGGGGACGTCCTGACCCGGACCCTTCGGCTCTAGTTGAGTTGAAGGTCCACTGATTATTTTAACTGTGATAGGAGACTTAGCCTTGTGGCAGGGGACTCAGTTTCCTGGGGGGATTCAGGCAGGTATTGCTTGTTTTCCGCATCACGTGGTAGTGAGACTTATAGAGTGGGTTTTATAAGGGCACTACGGGAGTGAGGGTGGCGTGGCCACTTCAAGTGGACTGCTGTAACGAGGGAGGCTAGAAAGGATTTCGGACCGGTGTTAGCTGTTATCCTTTGGCCGCTGGTAGTGAGACTTGAGGAAGTCATTCTCCGAGCGGGGACACTACGAGGTTGAGAAAGGTGACTTTGGAGTAAGCACATGTAGAAGGAAAGGGATTACTGTTGATTTCATTTGAACTGTGATGCATGCACTGTATTTCAATTGTATTGTTGTCTTGTTTGTTTAATGTGGAGTCATTCAAACTCCTGTATCTGTCTCTAAGGATTTTCCTTCCCTTACTCTTTACCTTTTCTACACTTCCTGTACTATTGTACTATCCACTCCCATTCCTCTTAATAGAGAAGTGATTGGTCACACACTTCTCACCTCGCTCCAATCCGTGTCTACCACCCCGGGTAGGCGGATTCAGTGACTAGTCTACGTTTTGGGAAGACGCACTTGAGAAAGACCCACGATTCTCAGGTGGCAGTCGAGCATTGTAGACGTTCTGGTTCAATTTTCCTTATCTTTCCCTATATCTGGGACGCTGGTGTAGGGGAAAAGGGATTATGGGGCAGGATTTAGGTAAGCCCAGTAAGGGCTGGTTAGCATGTGATTTAGTTGATGACAGAGAGGGTGAGGAGATGGTTAAAGGTGTTGAAAAGATTGCAAAAGTTTGTAAAATTGCTGTGCCAACGTGTGGTAGATTACAACCAGAAAGTTGGCGTAGATTGTTGATGGAAAAGAAAGGCAAGCTTGCAAATTATAATTTATTAAAAACAGCTGAAGCATGGTACAGAGTAGCAAAGGCTATTCAGCAAGAAGGTTGGGTTGAGGAAGAAATAATTCACAAGGGTGTGAAATTGTTTGTGTACCATAATAATTGTGTTGCTGGGGCTCTTCCTCAGCCAGCGCCCCAAAATGGCGCCCGGGGGATGTCTATCCCAAAGGTCCAGTCAGCAATGGGAGATTGCCAGCTGACTATGTATCCCACTCCCAATCCTCCCAATCCCCATCCCGTCACCTCTCCCGTTTGCCCGGTCCTAAATTCTGATGGATCCTACTTTTCCCCTTCTCCCTCCCTAACATTCCCATCATCCTCATCCATCCCCAAGCCACCTTCTGAGTCTAATGCTAACATCTCATCTGCCATTCCTTCCTCACACTTTGTCTCCGTAGATAATCCTACCCTCCCATCTGCATCTGCCCAGTTCACTAACCCCTCCTCTCCTGCCACTGTCAATCTTGCTGATCCCACTCCGGCTCCTCCTTCTTCACCCGCCTCTACTGACTCTTCTCCATCCTCTCCCTCGCCCGCCCCGACCACAGCCCAGGTTCCCACCCCCTCTGCTAATCCCTCCCCAACCTCACTGCCCACTCCAGGTTCCGCCCCAACTCCCACCCAAATGGCCTGGCCATACCCCTTCCCATACCCCTATCCTCACTGGCCATACCCCTTTCCCCAAGTCACTCCCCAAGTTCCGGTCATGCCCAGTCCGGTTCAGTCTGCCCCGGATGTGCCCACATCCAACGTGGCCGCCACGTCTTCCCTTAACCCCAATGCAACTTCCTTCCCCGCCTCCAATATGGCGGCCCCCAGCCATTCAGCACCCCTGATGCCGGTGCTTCCCGGTGATTACCGGTCCCAAGATTATGACCCAATGGCAACTCCCGCCTCCGGAGCTCCCTCCTATCCCCCGGCCCTGTCTCCTCAGGTGATCCCCTCACGCAGAAGGTCCCAGATAATAGAGCTAGATGAGGGAGAGGATGACAGGCTGTCCCAGGTTTCAATGGAGGCTGCGAGAGCCCACCGTTCTATTGAAGATCCCTTCGGCCATCAGGGTCGGGGAGAACAGGCCCCTCCTAAATATGTCGCTTTTAACCCCACACAAGCTAGTGCTTTAATGAAATCTCTCCCTGACCCAGAGAAACAGCCTATGCCTTTTTACCGAGGGATAGTTCAGATACAAAAGACTTATTCCGCCGCCTGGCGTGACCTACTGAGCATTTGTGCTATTAAAGCAGGGGATGCATATTGGCCCAGCATGGCCCGCCACCTCAGTACAGATCTGCTTACAAGTGATGTTGATTATCCCTCCGGAGTAACCTTTTGCAATCAATTGAGAGATTGGGCTAAGGATAAACTTGCAGATCAAGCTGCTGGCCTTACTGATGTTATGCAAGAAAAAGGAGAATCAGTGGAAAGGTTTCATGCAAGATTATATCAAATGTTTACAGATTTGGGATTTGATCTCACTGACAAAATTCATTCACAAATGCTATCAGGTGCGTTTGTCCAAGGTGTTAAAGATTCCATACGCAAGGGAATCATTGCTGCACGCCCTGAATACAAGGTTGTTCCCCTAGATACGTTACTCCTAGTTGCTAGAGGTTTGGAATCTGCCCAAACCCCCAGAAGACCCAATTCAGCTCCTCTCATGGTGGCCCGTGCCACCCCCATCACCCCTGGCACCAAGGGAGTCAAGTTAGAGGACGTATCATGTTTTAATTGTGGGGCTAAGGGACACTACAGAAGTGACTGTCCAGAACCCAAAAGGGAACCGGGGGAGCCCAAAAAGTTTCCTACAGGGGAGCCCAAAAAGTTTCCCAAGCCTGCCCCGGCCCCTAAGACCATGAAAACGGTTCCAATTGTTGAGGAACCAGATGATGATTAGGAAATTGGCAAACCTGTGTCATTAACCCCTGTCATGGCAGTGTTTACAGGGGATAAGGGAGGGGGGCCACTTGCCACAGTAACTTTACCCATTGAAGGCCAACCTACCACATTTCTTATTGACACAGGCGCAGCCCGAAGTGTTCTCAGAGAACAAGACCTGCCAGACCCATCTTTCTTGTCAAGTATTGATGTCTCCTGTGTTGGAGTGGATGGCCAACCGAGACACAGTCCTCTAACAAACCCTCTGCGGGTTGGCACAAGCTTACTTGCTCGTTTTGTAGTTTCCTCCACATGCCCAATTAACCTGTTAGGCGCTGATGTCCTTTCACGCCTACAGGCGTCTATAACCTTCACTCCAGATGGACAGGTAGAAATGTCTACACCTCTATCTGTTTCTGACACTTCAGCCCTGTGCTCCTTACCTTTGATGCTGCAATTAGATATACCCAATGAGCAAGCAGCAGAACCTAGGTCCAATTTCCCAGATGAGTTAAAAACTCAGGTGCCTGCTAAGTTATGGTCCTCAGGTCCAGAGGATATAGGTCACCTAAATGTCCCACCTGTGGTGGTTAAGCTCATCCCAGGAGCTAAGTTACCAAGGAAACCACAATATCCTCTAAAACCAGCACAGGCTGCAGCCATTTCTATTCACATCAAAGCGCTCCTGGAAAAGGGTGCTTTAGTGAAATGTAAATCAGAATGTAATACTCCATTATTTCCTGTGAAGAAGAAGACTCTAAAAGGTGAGCCAGTAAAGTACAGGATGGTTCAGGATCTCCGTGCAGTCAATGAAGCCACTGTCCTGGACACCCCTCTTGTACCAAACCCCCATACCCTGCTCTCTGGCGTCCCACCTTCTGCAAAATACTTCACAGTCATTGATCTAGCTAATGCCTTTTTCAGTGTTCCTCTAGATCCATCCTGTCAATACCTGTTCGCTTTCACCCATGAAATGCAACAATATACATGGACTGTCATGCCCCAAGGGGCACAAAATTCTCCAAGTCAATTTGCCAAAGCCATGTGTACTATTCTTGACCCATGGCAAGCTGAACATCCAGAAGTTGTTTTACTCCAGTATGTGGATGATTTGTTGCTCTGTGGAGATGATATACCCACTACTGAAAAATGTTCAATCAGTCTGCTTTGCTATTTGGCAGAACAAGGATGCAAAGCTTCACTTCTCAAGCTGCAATTCTGTCAACCTTCTGTGATTTTCCTTGGACATTGCCTATCTCAAGGTACCAGACATCTCACTCGGGACCGAGTCAGAACAATTCTGGACATTCAACCCCCAAGGACTTCAAAATCTCTTCATGCCTTCTTAGGCCTCATTTCCTACTGCAGAGCATGGATCCCAGAGGCCTCTCTGCTTATGCAACCTCTCTACGATGCACTCAAGTCAGATCCATTCGGCCTGACCAACGAAGCTCTGGACAATTTCAAATCTCTTAAGCGTGCCATTGCTTCTGCTCCTGCCTTGGGCCTACCTGATTACTCCAAACCTTTCAAATTATTTGTCTCTGAAAGACAAGGCCACGCAACAGGAGTTCTCACCCAAACTAATGACTTAAGAGGCCGCCAGAGGCCTATTGGATATTTCTCATGTCAACTGGACATTGTGGCCAGAGGGACCCCTTCCTGTCTCAGGGCTGTTTTTGCTGCAAGAGAGCTCATAGAAAGAACCTCAGACCTGGTCCTTGGCCACCCCCTGGTTGTTTTGGCCCCTCATGACATTTCTGCCATCATCAACCAAGTCCAGCTCAAGCACGTGTCTCCAGCCAGACACCTACGCCTGCAGTGCCATCTTCTTCTACCTGACAACATTTCCATCCAAAGATGTCAAGTTCTTAACCCATCCACTCTTCTTCCACTCCCTGAGGGGGGTATCTATTATGGATTTATCACAGATGAAACTTACATTTACCTGCTTTGTGGATGTATCAAGAAAGTCATGCATCCACATTTGACATTTTATGAAGATGAAAAGCCTCTCTGTGAAGGCCCAGATTACGCCTTCTGTACCATGTGGTACAAACCAGACATTACTCCCGAGCCTTGCTATGAAAATGAGCTCTACCATTGGACTGATGTTAAGCTCACTGCTCAAGATTTCTATTGTGACTCTGAAGGCAATAGCATGGTCTTGGTCCAATTACCTCAACAACTTAACTACCTTTACCGCCATTGGGATACTGCTATCCCACATATTCCTGTTACCAAATTGAAGACAAAGTCATGGAATGATCTTGGGCCCATGGCAAAGTTATGGGCCACCATGGATGAAGAACAGCTACAGGAAAATGGTATTGTCAAATACCCAACAACTGACCTTCTGGAAGCATGGCCACGCCACTTCCTAGAAAAAGAATTTAAAGACCTAGTTATAACAAATGACTATGACCCAGAAACTCCTCATGACTGTTTCGAACAGATGAAAATGGAAACAGTACACTTACCAACTGTGCATGAGAATCCATTACCGGATCCGGATTTTACTCTGTTTGTGGACGGTTCAAGGTATGCTGATGAAGAAGGAAAATACCATACAGGATATGCCGTAACCACAACAGGGGAAGTTCTCAAGTCATCACCTCTACCGCCAGCAATGTCTGCGCAAGAAGCTGAATTGCAAGCCCTGACTTCAGCATGCAAGATTTCCAAGGGAAAGCGTGCCAACATCTATACAGATTCAAGATATGCTCTGGGTGTGGCACATGACTTCGGCCTCATTTGGAAGACAAGAGGATTTCTTACCACTGCCGGTACACCAGTCAAACACAGCTCTGCAATCAAGGAACTAATGGATGCCCTCCTACTCCCTGAAGAAGTGGCCGTCTTGAAAGTAAAGGCACATGGGAAATTGGATTCAGATGAAGCAAAGGGCAACCATTTGGCTGATCAGGCTGCTAAGCAAGCAGCCAGAGATTTGCAGGAAGTGGACGAAGAAGTGTCCGGTCAAGAAGAAGAAGTTCCTATCTTTACCTTACAAACTCTTCCTACTGACCTAAGAATTCTACGAGAACAACAAGCTACAATTACCCCTGAAGAAATCCAGAAATGGAAGAAGAAAGGAGCTGTCCTAAAGGACGGAATTTACTACAACAATTCTAAATTTTGCCTTCCAAGAAGCTTATACCCAGCAGTTGTCCAATGGGCCCATGGGCCTGCACATCTGTCAAAAGACCTAATGGCCGCCCTCATTCAAAAATATTATGAAGCACCTGGAATCACAACCCTGATCAACAGCTTCTGCAGGGCCTGTGTCATTTGTGCAAAATGTAATCCAGGAAGACCAATCAAGGTGCCTACAAAGCACCTAGCAAAACCCATGTACCCATTCCAGAGAATTCAAATTGATCATATCCAAATGCCCAAGAGTGGGTCTCATGAATATGCACTAGTAATGGTGGATATGTTCTCAGGCTGGCCAGAAGCCTACCCTGTAGCCAATATCACTGCAAAAACAACCGCAAGACGCCTACTTACAGACATTGTATGTAGATTTGGACTTCCAGAAGTCATTGAAAGTGATCAAGGCCCAGCCTTTACAGCAACAGTGACTAAAGAAATTTGGACTGCTCTGGGAGTGACCCTAGCCTTCCACACCCCTTACCACCCACAAAGTAGTGGTAAAGTAGAGCGCATGAATGGCACTCTAAAAGCCAGAATGTTAAAAATGTCACAAGAAACAAAAATGCCCTGGCCAGAAAGTCTGTCAATAGCTTTGTTCAGCGTTAGGCACACACCTAGAGGGAAACACTCGTTATCCCCATATGAAATTCTATTTGGGACAGCACCCAGGCTAGGTTGTTATTATCCACAGCAGTTACAGCTTCAATCAGATGTTTTAGTAGACTATGTAACTGAACTTGCAAGTGCCTTGAACAAAATACATGCCCAAGTTTTCTCTTCAATTCCAGATCCTGATCTGAACACAGGTACCCATAACCTGCTTCCCGGAGATTGGGTTCTGGTTAAGAAGTTCGTGCGGAAAAGCTCCCTGGAACCAAGATTTGACGGGCCATTCCAAGTTCTCCTGATCACCGCAACTTCCGTCAAATTGGCCGGCAGGCCACATTGGATCCACGCTTCCCACTGCAAGAAGTCTCCTGCCCCAGAGGAAGCAGATACCGCACAACCATGTACCTCTGGTACATTGTCTCCTTAATTAGTTTAATTAAGGCCCAGCAAGTAGCCATCACTAAAGATGCTAGTGGGTACACCTTCTGGTATAATTCATCATGTACCCGTGTGGCTACCTATACCTTTGATTATTGTGACATCGTAGAATGCCCATTCACTACAACACAGATCCAGAATATCTATAGAGATATCCCTCATGTAAAAGATCCATATGTTTGTGTAGTTGACAAACAATGGGGACATGATTGTGGCCATTGGGGGGCGGCGGGATGGAATGCCGGGCCTTCCTGGGGCTACAAGCCAAAAAGTGCCTTATCTAAAGTAGATGATCATGGTAGGTCCCTCCTTCAAAGAATGACTCTGAGAAAGCCTGGAGGAGGCACACCAATGAAATTAATTCTTAATGTTGAGCATCCAAGCCCAACAGATGCAGACCAGTATGTATTGGGAATGTACTGGAAAAAGGGTTCCTATACTAAATTAGGGCATTTCTACCTTAAAGATATGTGTAATTCCCCTGAGTGGCGAGGAGCTACTCATATGGTCACAAACCCATTAAAACCACACATCCAGTCCTTTAAGGACATGATGGCCATTGCTAACCCCACCTTTGAAGATACTATGGCCGCTGAAACAGGTTTTAATGATGTTAACCTATGGTTAGAATGGATGAAATATAATGCCAACAAACATAACCGAACCGCATGCTATGTGTGTGGTGGTGCCCGGCCTCATCTGGGCACTGTACCTTTAACCCTGCCAGTAGATGATGAAAAATGCATTTTAAGTCTTTTTGCCTACCAATATAATTTCAACAGGTCTCAATGTCAAGCATGGACAACGGAGTATCCTCTTATAGCCAAAAATGTAAGACCTCCTCATGGTGTTACTATATATAAAGGTAATTACACTTGCTATGCCAAACATGATGGGATTGGTAAATTTGTGGGTAACTTTCGCGCAGGTTATTGTAGTACATACAGAACTGTTCCTGTACGTTTGCTGCAGCAGCACACTAGGTCACTGGGAGATATTTACTGGTTGTGTGGGGATTTACAGTTAAGATCCAGAATGGACACAGAGTGGTGGGGGGAGTGTACATTGGCCAAGGCCATTATGCCTATACACATTATTTCTGACACACACACCAACACCCATGAGTCCAGCCACACTAAGGCCAAGCGTGAAGCCCCAGTAAAAGGAAGTTTTGACCCTCACATTTACATTGATGCCATTGGGGTGCCTAGGGGGGTACCCAATGAATTTAAAGCAAGAGATGAAGTTGCTGCAGGATTTGAATCAATTTTTACCATAGTTACTGCAAACAAGAACTTAAATTGGATAAACTACATTTATTACAATCAACAGCGTTTTGTTAATTACACCAGAGATGCCCTCCAGGGATTAGCCGAACAATTGCAGGCAACATCCCAAATGGCCTTCCAAAATAGAATAGCCCTGGATATGATCCTAGCCGAAAAAGGAGGGGTATGTAAAATTTTGCTGACACCATGACATGTTGTACCTACATCCCAGAAAACACAGGTCCTAATGGTAAAGTTACATTAGCCATAGCAAAATTAAATGACCTCTCAGAAGAATTAAAAAGGAATTCTGGGATAAAAGATCCCTGGGACAGATGGTTTAGTTGGATGACGGGTTGGAAAAAGGCTTTAATGTATATTGGTATGGCAATACTAATTTCTTTTTTTATCTTTGCTCTTCTCTTTTGTTGTGTCTTCCCCTGCCTAAGGAAAGCTCTCACGAAGACTATTGACCAAGCGGCACCCACTTTCACACTACTTGATGTTTATGACCAAGATTTCCAGGATCTCAACTCACCCTGTTTGCCGCTGCAATCCATCCCTTTTGATGATAAAGTGCAGGAATTCTAGGAAGGGACTAACTTAGGGACAGCATCTGTCAGTGAATGGTAAAGACCCCGTGTTGGAGAAGTGGTGGATTAGCTGCCATGGGATACCCATGGGTGTGAAGTGTTCGAGAGCCATACTGACGGATGAGTTAGCCTATCAGGGTCAGAACTAGGGACAGCCTTGCACTTTGCATTAACACCTAGCTAGCGGCCACAGGGTTTCTGTGCCTTTGGGTTAACACGTCTTCCTGGTACTAACTTAATAAAGTTTTATCTCTTAGAATCTAACATTTCATAGGGGGGACTGATGTAGAATTATTAAAAAACCTTATTGTACTTGTATTCAATTATTGCACTAACTCCATTTTAACCTTATACTGTGACAATCCTCCATTTTGTCCTCCTAACCTGACTTGTTCATTTTAAAACTACATTACATGGCAGTATTTCTCAGCACATCTAATACAATAGACAAGGACAGTATTCTCCATAAGGATATGACTAACCCAGGAACTGTTGAATTTCCCCTAACTCGCAACATAATATAATTTAAAGGCCATGAGAACACAGTAGTAATGAAATGTTCTATTCATAAGAGACCTTGCACCTAACCACGAGATTTGACATCACCGACCGAGTAAAATGACGCTCAAGACCCCTTGTCCCCCACCCGTGTCCGGAAAAGTACCACCTCTTGGTGGGTGGACACGGAACTAACCACTTAGCTTTTGATCCAATTAATTATATTGATAGGTGGACACTAACCCAGACACTTAACAATTAATCCAATTAATGATGTTTATTCACTGATATCTTGATAATCAATGATGACGAAAATGTCTCTTAAAAGGGCCTGCGCGCCCGCTGATTCTGCACTTGCCAATAAATTTCCTCGAAGTTATTTTAACCTGAACTCCGTGTGTCAGACTGAATTACTTCAGCGTATATACGCAATTCAATTCTCTTTAATTTGGACAGGAACAGATAGACACTTAAACATTTTGGTTTACTGAAAAAGTACCATAACACTCTTATTTATTGTTAAACTGTTTGAATGATTTAACACTGAATAGAGGGACACCAGGCCCCATAACCAATTCAGTGAGATTATATGGTTGTAGTTCCTACAATGTCTGTTTCATGGGGGGGGGCACTCTTGTCTATAACCCATTATTTTGTAATGTATACATAATGTATTTAGAAATAAATACAAATAATACAAATACAAATAAATACAAAATAATAAACAACACAAAGTATACTGAAATGTAAGGTTGCTCCCTTTGCAACAAACCTATGGTCATTACTGGGTGTGGGTATAGCACTAAGCAATGATCAGACCAGCAAATGAACAAAAAATCAGGATGTCACAATATTCTTCTAGGACAACTGCTATCAGTATCCTATAAACCTCTTGCATAGCAAGACTTTAAAACCGGAACATATGCTTTTGGTAATTTTATTTAAATCTTCACTTTTACACTTAAGAAAGCTAGAACTGTGTTACTGGGGACAGACTGCCGTTTAGGAGGGAGAGATAAGAAAGGAGTTGCCACACAAATCCGATTTCCTGACACTGCAGAATCCTGCAGTGCCCCACCCCCATCCCATGTTGCTGAAGGGGTTAAAACCCCTTCAGACACTTACCTGAATCCAGCGCCGATGTCCCTCGGCGCTGCGTCAGGCTCCGCCCTCGCTCCTCCCCCACCGACGTAAACACAATTCGTGTTTTAAGAACCCAGAAGTCCCTCTAGTGGCTGTCTGATAGACAGCGACTACAGGAGGACTTAACCCTTCAAGGTAATTATTGCAGTTTATGAAAACGGCAATAATTACATTTGCAGGGTTATGGGTGATGGGAGTTGGCACCCAGACCACTCCAATGGGCAGAAGTGGTATGGGTGCCTGAATTGCCCCTTAAAATAGCACAGGTACAGAGACAACCAAGAATGAAACATTTTATATTGGAGGAAGTTGCAAAAAAAAAAAGAATACAAAGTTAACCACAGAAACAAATAACTACAACCCTTGGAAACATGTGTTGTATTTCCATATGCTATGTAGCACCTTTTAAATAAAGTTAAATGGCAATCACCACAGATGAAGAAATGGAGGAAAAACAAGTATTTTTTAAAACAAAACACATTTTTTAAAAACTCCTTAAATATAGACTAACTGTTACATTACATAGAACCTACAGTATTTGGATTGCAATATTCACTTTCTCTGCAGACAGTGGTGTGCCTGTTGTACAAGAACGTAAAACAGAACGATGTGACCATTTGGTAAATAGAAAATTGGGAAATATAAATGGAGCTGAATTCACAACAACTGTTTTGTCAGAATGTTTCCTGTACCTTTATTACAGCCTTGCACCCAGAAACCAATCATTTCCACAGTGTCAGGGCATTTCTACCTATACAAGGCAGCACTCTGTATACAGGACACCCCTTTCAAAATCTCTAACATCACCATTGTGCAAACCGTGTCCCTGGCATACCCTCACTAATGCCTGCCCCTTCCTGTAACAGCTTTCTGATTGCTCATGGCATTGCCAGCATTACAGAGATTCAGTTTCTTTATAGTATTGCTGTTTCATTGTTTGTTTGTAGTGCTGTCATTTCTCACAAACATTTCGGTGAAGGCTGTAGATTTCTTTTTCTGACACTGAACATGCTGCTGGCGTTCTCTGAGATGTGTTAGCTCTTTCCATTGTGTGTGAAAGTTTTTTAATTTTTGTTAATGCTACAAGGTGCGTGCTTTTTCTTTTGTCATCTTTTTTTTTTTTCTTCGTTAAGCAGTGACTCAGTTCGTCTGCCCGTGGTGTTGTTTACAAGACAGGGATGGGCTTTTGCTGGATAATAAAAAAGAAGAAAAAAAAAAAACCCTTTTGCTAGATTATTTCCCTGACGTGGTGGAACACTATGCTCAAGTCATGCTATCACAGGACTCAACCTGAACAGCTCGTGGATGCAGTTAGTAAATCATTATAAAGTAAAGAGGCAATCAGGTTTATTCACGAAAGTGAGAATTCAGGGTAAAAAAGGTAAAAAATAGACAAACTGGAAAATTGTCAAATTCAGCTATGGTTCCAGTTAAGCTACTCTGACCTTAAATGTGAAATTCACTTTGAATTCTCACTTTAGTTAATAACCCTGTATATATATGTGTCTTTAAAAATATAGGCAGCAATGAATGTCAAACAGAATGGAGCCTGTATCCTGGATTAACACATTCCTAACCAGACAGATTTGCTATTGGACACCAACCTGGCAATAATGGCCTTGAAGCGCTTCCGAACGAGTTATGCAGATCCTGACTTACAATGGTAATGCTGGCATAACGTTAATTGACATTCTGGCTGGAGAAGCATTGAGTAAATGGTTAACAACTAACTGTGTCAGTTTGGCAGTATATAAAGAGGTTACAGGCACACAAAACTGATACTATCTTCATCTATTGATGGAATATAACTCTTGCCACTCTAAGCCAGCAGCTAGGAGTAGAAGTCATCTTTCCAAACCAAATTTCATCACAATGTAGCATGTTAGTCAGGCCAAGATGCAGCACTCAAAGGGAACATCCACGTTAGTAAATGGATAATTACCTTAAAACATTAAAGGGCCACTAAAGGCACTCATTAAGATAAAGTGGCCTGGGTGCAGTGATCCTGTCATTTTAAGATTGCAATTGCAGGGTTAACACGGCTCTAGTGGCTGTCTTATTGCTAGCCACTAGAAGCGCTTCCATGTTAAAGGCCAAGTCAGACTGGGTTCTTAATTAAAATGCTCGAGTAGGGGGGTGGGGCCTGGCAGCCAACCTAATAGGTCGCACATGGCTGGAGCTCTTGGGCTTTAGCCTAAAATTCTACTGATTCACCTGCAAAAATCTCCCTAATTTCATGAAACGTACTACTATACGACTAGGAGTGTGCTCAGTCTAGTGACCAGCTACGGCTTTGCCGGTTCTGTTGGTTTTGGATCGTTCCATACTGTTTTGCGGCCTATGCTGCAGTCTGGGGCAGTGGAGGGGGCTAATCCTCTGTCTTAGCTCGACATTAGCCCAACACATGCCCTCTCTTCCCCCTTTGGACCGGCAGGGGTCATCCCAGTCCCCACTGGCAAGCCCCTTGATCTTGTCACCTGGAATTTTCAGGTTACACTCAGAGTGCCAGCAAGAGGCCTGCAAACCATGATGGCCGACAACCTGGGGACTGCCCAACCTCAGGCCTACGTGGAGAAGCCTGCCCAAGTGGATTCACTGGCACTAGCGATTGATCACTTGTTTTCCAGCTTCTGGGAAAAGATCTCTAGCCGAACAGTGCATACTATACCTGTGAGCCCAGTCAAGACAGTCCTGACTAAGTCTAAGTATCACACACCTCTCGTACACCACTCTGGCTATAAGAAGGAAACGGCAAAAGTCGCAGCAGACAAAGGTTCACCCTAAACCTGCTATAATCTCCCGCAACCGCATCTGCACCCAGCACTCCAGAAAGGGCCAAACCAAGGCGCCCCAAACAGCGCAGTCAGAAGGCTCCCGCTCAGCAAGGCCTAGAGCGTGCTCCAAAATGTCACAGAGGCTGGTGATGATTATGCCCAGAATGAAGAGGGAGCAATACTGGACAGCATCCACGCTTGCGTCTGGTGGAGTGCTCATCCATGGCCGAATGGACTCTCGAACTGCTATGTCCATGCCCAACCATCTACTGGTGTCGGCTGAACAATCCTGTTTGGAGACCACAGTTACTCCATGGCTACAAATGTGGGCCTGGCTTGCCATCATTACACGTTTTACTGTGGTAACATCCTGCGTTATGTTTAAGCAACCCAGTGGTTAACACCGCTTGTATTCTCTCAGTTTAACTATGCAGTGTTAAAGCCAGTTAATCCTCCTGTCCAGTTATGCACACGTGCCTAACTAAATCTGTTCTGAACATAATTGGACATAGAAGTATAGCCTGTATAAGTCAATTTAACAAAAAACTGTGCACTTTCCCTGATTGCCACAACGCTGTTTATTCTATGTATTATCTTGTGCTTGACTATGCTGTTGGGGCACTGCAAGCATCTATGTATTATCTTACGTGCCAGTAAATAAGGTGGTTGGCTTTTGATGCCTGCAAAGTGTCTTTTAAATAGTTGTGATCGTCTATGAAATTACGATGGATTGTCATTAGTATAAGTGATCTGTATTATTACTGCATTAAATAAATAAAGATATGAATAAACAAATTGAATAGGAAGGATCATTTTATCACAAACAATGCAATAGTGACAATAGACATATTCTATAAGTTATGGTGAATTGACTACACGCTTAAAAAACGTAGTAAAAAAAAGTTGATTTAGATGCAGGGGCACAATGTATGCACCAAAACTACTACATTAAGTTAAATTTTTTTGGATGCCTAAAGTGCCCCTTTAAAGGCTCTCCAGTCTGGCTGTCCATCATTTCTCCAAGCAAAGCAGAGTATCTAGCAGGCAATGACCCAGGTCATTTAAGGTCGGTCCATCACCCAGGGACCTGGTGGTATTCTCTTAACTAGACGGGAGGGTACAATGTTACTTCGCCTAAAGTACCCTCATAAAATAGTTTAGATGAAATGATAATAACGTCTGCGCAAATTTAATTCTCCAAAATACATATAAACCAATGTGACAGCAAGTATATGTTTTCCAGTAGTTTGAAACATTTAATGACATATTTCAGCTGACCGATGGTAATGTAACACTAAGGGAATGTTATATAATGCCAAAGCCGAAAATTCATTTCACACATTTTATAATGCGAAACCGCTAATTTAGAGATCCCTTTCGATTTAGTATGCAATGTACTGCATCTGCAAAGCAGGCACAACATGTCTGACTAATTATTTTGCTGTAACAGTTTATTACTGTCTCTTGGCGACACTTTGGATAACAGATTGGAATTTCCCAGTTGTCCGGCCCTGACAATACTTGCAGAGATATTTGTACACAGTAAACGAGGCATGAACAACAGCTGCGACTGTAATACTAGATAGAAACTGAACAGAACTTCATTAAGATTTGATCAAAGATGAGATTAAATGGTCAATCCAGTTCCCTGTACTAAACATTCTACATTTTAAGAGGAGAAATACAATCAAA
The DNA here is from genome assembly GCF_036172605.1 of Pelobates fuscus. Lineage (NCBI taxonomy): Eukaryota > Metazoa > Chordata > Amphibia > Anura > Pelobatidae > Pelobates > Pelobates fuscus. The sequence continues at coordinate 360,645,032 of NC_086318.1, forward strand.
TAATTAAAGGGACACTATAGTCACCAAAACAACTTTAGCTTAATGAAGCAGTTTTTGCATATAGACCATGCCTTTGAAGTCTCACTGCTCAATGCACTGTCCTTTAGAGGTCAAATCACCGTTGTTTCTGTTTTTGCAGCCATAGCCACACCTCACCTGGCTGTGACTGGCACTGCCTGCATGAAATGAAAATGGTTGCGTTTTTAATCTGATGTAACTTATTTTAAATGTTATTACCTCCTGCTCTGTACATTTATATTTAATTACTTACTGGAGGCTCCTGCAGGGTCTAACAAGCTATTAAAAGAGCAGGAGATATGTAATTCTGAATTAAACAGAATTTGCAATACGTGAAGTGTAAACATTAGATGTCTCTTTACAGGAAGTGTTTAGGAAGGCTGTGCAAGTCATATGTAGAGAGGTGTGCCTAGGACTGCATTAACAAAGGGATTTAACTCCTAAATGGCAGAGAACTGAGTGGTGAGACTGCAGGAGCCTCAACTATACACCAGAACTGCTTCATTAAACTAAAGTTGTTTTGGTGACTATATTGTCCCTTTAATACTTGTATTAAACATATAGTTTAGAAATGCTTTTGGTTCCTCAAGCTGGAGGATTGGAAAATAAAGAAGATAGAAAAATAAAAAAAGATGTGTCTTCAGCATAACACATATCATACAAAAGCTGGTATTCTCTTCTGGTTTGAACCACAATCTGCTCAAGTCCTATTTCTCTTTATGGCTATTTTACCTCCACAAAAATGGTTTCCTTAAATATTGCTAACGCTACAGTTTCAGAGTTCTGTAACCCTTAACCCCTTAACCCCTTAAGGACCAAACTTCTGGAATAAAAGGGAATCATGACATGTCACACATGTCATGTGTCCTTAAGGGGTTAAGGACACATGACATGTGTGACATGTCAAGATTACCTTTTATTCCATAAGTTTGGTCCTTAAGGGGCTAAACAAAACATACCCTCACACCTTACAACCTTAGGATGATGAATATGTTTGTTCCTACTAGGTAAAGGTAGGTAAAGGGTCTGTTGAATTTTCCTGAAAAGCTCTACTTTTATTGATAGCCATCGTCAAACTTTACAAAGATTGCCAGCCATTATTCTTCAGCTACTACACAAACACATCATTATTAAATGATCTTTTATGGTATAATCATAAACAGCAAATTGTAAACACTCAAATTGAAGAAATGCAATGTTCCTCCTTTTCAGACCAGACTTTATAAAGTTAAAGAGATACTCCCAGTGCCAAAACAACTTTCATTTAATGAAGTAGTTTTGGTATATAGATCATGCCCCTGCAGTCTCACTGTTCAATTATCTGCCATTTAGGAGTTTAATCTTTGTTTACGCAGACCTAGCCACACCTACCAAAGATGTGACCTACACAGCCTTCCCATGCACTTCCTGAAAATTGGTCGTTTTTTTAATTTCCCTTTAATTTAGCATTTCTTATCAAGTCTGTTATTTAATGTCTACTGTCTACAGCAACCTCCTGTGTGAAAGAGTTTTATTTCAATATCCTATATATATTCCAAAGAACACATTAAGTGAGAACAAAAAGGTTAAAAATGACAACATTTTGCTTATAACAATGCTTACATATATTAGTAAAACTAAATAAAAAGAGTTTAAAATATATTCATATATCAGTCCTGATTATTAAATACTTAATTTGTCTAGAATCTAAATGACTTTTTGTTAGCTAATGCTAACCCTATACCAACCCCCAAACTGTATACCAACCCTACCCCTAACCCTATACTTACAATAACTCTACCAATATACCTACCCTAACCTTAACCATAACATTACATTAACCATAAAACAGCATTAACCCTTACCTTATCCTAACACTAAATTCATACAAACTCTAACCCTACAACTATGCCTATCCTAACACTAGTCCTAACCTAACATTGACACAGTACTGATCACCAGCTAAATTTGCTAGTTAAAACAGTTGCCACCATCTGCAGTTGCCGCCATCTACTGGCTGTTTTCAGCATTACAAGGTAATATTGAGAATCAGACATGCCAATTACACTGTGGCAAAGGCCAGCATCGATTGAAATTAGCATGGGGCTATGCTGGAGGTGTACCGTGAGCACGTGCCAGACCAGAATCACTACAGCTTAGTGCAATCGCACAGGTGGCGTTCTCAAAGAATTTATATTTATATTGTAAAGCGCTACGAAATCTGTTGGCGCTATATAAATGGCAATAATAATAATAATAATAATTTAAAGTGCTATATGCAGTGCCCACTTTGAGTGCTCCATACAACTCATCAGTTACTCTGGGACCACTAAACTGATTAACTAGATTGATACCTGGGTCTCCCTGGTGTGATTTAACCAGGTTGTAGCAATAGACATTTAAATGTCTATTTAAAAGGCTGTAAATACAGCACATCTGTTCATCTGAGGCCACTGAAAATCGATTGATACCTGGTCCACCTCCCTTGTGTGAGCAGGGATTTAAATCTGGTCACAGCAAAATGTTAGTCTGTTCCATGGCGTCCTAACATTGGGAAGGGGTTAAGCTAAGTTTGCTCATTATTTTTTTTACTTTAAACAGAAACAATACTTTGTCTCTTTTATGTGATTATGTAGCAATGCATTATAAGAAAGCTGGAAGAATTTAGGAATATGGCACAAATACTTTTTAATAATTAGTATAAATAGGGGCATCTATTACAATACAGTATGTAGCAAAGAATGTAGGGTGCGATTAGTTGGAATAACCACTTCCCCAAGTAAACATACTATAACCGACAAAAACCAACTGCACACCTAATGGTTTAAATAAAATAATAGGCTTAATTTATTATAGCAAAAATAAAAGATAGACAATTGATATAGACACATATTTCAGCCCAAGGGCTTTGTCTTTAAATGCAGAAATTCGACTTAGAGTATATCAATGTAATACATACAGAAGGCACATAAAGCGATACTAGTGTACATAATAAATATTTTTTAAAAAATGAAAAAAATAGCAATAATAAAGAAAAATACTGTAAAAAAATACTTAGTGTTTCAGCTCATACTGTAAAAAAATACTTAGTGTTTCAGCTCTTAATCTTAACACATTGTGTGAGAGAGACACAAATAACACCCGACGTTTCAACCCAAAAAGCCCTTTTCAAGATATATTTGAATTCTTACTTTTGTACATACCACCGACAGTATCTATTATTTTCAGTAAACTGTCTGTAAAGAAAAAAACAAGTATATAGCCCATGTCTGCTGGAGTAGGTTGTAGACAACCATGAACTCAGTGTTTACAAAGTAACAGTTGGTCACATATTTCTGTGTATGTTTACATATCCAAGGGAATATTAAGGATAATCAACAGTGATTGTGGAGCAATTGCTAAACACGTCGTCTTCATATCATATGGAGTAACAGATGTTGTTTTATAGCTATAATCAAACCCTTGTGACATGAAATGGTATATGGCCATCTTTCTTTTGTCTGATGAAGCAGTGTAGTTCATACTGAACACAAGTAATCTAATTTCACTAAACATGGGATGCGTCTACTATTTAAGGTATTTAAATGACCACAAAAGACTCCTTTGGACAATGTATGTATTTGTGGCTATCTTTACATCTTCTATCATTTGGAAACATCGTGGATACTTTGCTTAGCAAACCGTCAACATATTGCGCTTCGGTCCTTAGTAAGTCAAGGATCAAACAAGGTCTGACGGTTAAAAGCAACCACAAAGGTAAACACTGAACTGTGCTGAGTTGAAAACAAAAACTCTGACCAACACAGTCATGTTGAGAAAATACAAAGCGGAGATAGCCGAGACATCTTACATCTTAACTATTTCAATGTATTTTTTTTTTTTTACAGATGTAATTTTCAATTCTCTGCAATTGAATACATCCATAATGATAGCCAAACCTCAGATGACATACTGATAATCATAGATTGACAATATTTGCTATCAGTGAATGAAAAATAATATATCTTCAGGAAAGCCCGCTAACTTTTTATATTGAGGCAAAGAGTGTCTACGATGGAATAAAGACATCTGTTTTTCATTCTATGACCTGTGAATGCGTTGTTCATAGCTGTTTTGTGTTTGTAGCTGGAGGTGCACTTGCTTGGGCTGACTGTATGTTAACTACCCCTAGCATGTAAGCTCATTGATCAGGGCCCTCAACCCCTCTGTTCCTGTGCGTCCAACTCGCCTCGTTACAATTATGTGTTTGTTAGTCCCCCCATTGTGCATGTGTTGGCGCTATATAAATAATACTAATAATGATAACAACTCATACTAACTCACACTAATTCCTAAGCAGACCGATACTTGTATGTCACTTTCTGGGCCCTTAGACTGCACATGGGTACCAGCTTACAATCAGTCTACAACCAGGAAAATGTTGACTACAAAATATCTCTGATTACAATGAGGACCTAATCTCTTGTTAAAATATGTTGTGGCGTATTAAAATATTGCTGCAATTTTGCTCCCTATACCTGCCGCCAGGGCCACCATCAGGTGGTGACAACCATGACGGTTGTCACGGGCCCAGCCGCCCTGGCCCCACGTGTAGCGGCGGAACTGCTGCCGGTGCAGTTGCACCGGGGCCCACATGCTGATTGGGCCTATCGGGTGGCCCAGGCACTTAGGGCCACCCGATGGGCCCTATATCTTCAGGGGCCCGGCCAGCGCTGTGGCCGTGTAATAGCGCGACTGGGCCCCTTTGAAAAAAAAACACAGCCGCAGCAAGTGCTGCTGGGCGGAAGTGGTCACTTCCTCCCAGCTCACTCCGCGCGGCAGGAGCACCAGCCAGGTCGTGAAGAGGGATACCCACGCCGAATCCTATCAGCCCCAGCCACCCTCCTGCAAAGAAAAGGTAAGAAACAGGAGGGTGGCTGAAAAATGAGCTCTGTGCGTGTGCGTGTGTGTGTGTATGTATGTCTGTATGAATGTATGTCAGTATGTATGTCTGTATGTATCAATGTATGTCTGTATGTCAGTATGCATGTATATATGTCTGTATGTATGTCATTATGAATGTATGTCTGTATGTATGCATGTATGTCTGTATGTCAGTGTGTCAGTATGAATGTATGTCTGCAGGTCATTATGAACGTGTGTATGTGTGTATGGGTGTCAGTATGCATGTATGTCAGTATGTATGTATGTCTGTCAGTATGTCTGTATATATGCATGTATGCCAGTATGAATGTATGTATGTATGTCTGTATGTATGCCATTATGAATGTATGTCTGTCTATGTATGTATGTGTGTATGGATGTCAGTGTCTGTATGCATGTATGTCTGTCTGTATGAATGTATGTCTGTCGGTATATCTGTATGTATGTATTTATGTATGCATGCCAGTATGAATGTATGTATGCCTGTTTGTGTGTATGTATGTATGTCGGTGTCTGTATGTATGTCAGTGTGTATGTATGTATGTCGGTGTCTGTATGTATGTCAGTGTGTATGTACGTATGTGTCTGTATGTCCTCATGCATGTGTGTCTGTATGTATGTTAGTATGTGTCTGTCTGTCACTATGTATGCCTGTGTGTCTGTATATGTGTGTATGTCTCAGTATGTGTGTGTGTGTCAGTATGTATGCCTATATGCGTGTATGTCTGTTTCAGTATGTGTGTCTTTTAGTGTGTATCTGTGCCCTTTTGTATCAGTGTGTGTGTTTGTGTCTGTGTGTGTATTCCTGTGGGCGGGATTTGGAGGCGGACCCTGTGGGCGGGATTGGAGGCAGGCCCCAGACCCTGAGCTGAGTTAGGGGCCCCAACATTTCTGGTTGTGGCCCTGCCTGCTGCTATGCTACTAACTGCTTGTCACAGCACCCTATACATGACACAATGTTGCTCGCGTCTTATTCGTTTAGGGTTAGGGTTAACGTGAGGGTTAGGGATAAGGTTAGGATAAGGGTAACTCATAGGGTTACAGATAGGAATGGGTTAAGGTTTTGGGGTTAGGATTTTATTTATATCAATTTATTTATCTCAGTTACAAGATATAATATTCTTATTCTTCAAATAATATTCACTTGACAGCATCAGTTATATGAATACAATACCAGTTGTATGTTACTGAATTGCTCGTGTTAGTACCAACATACACAGATCTGGAAACACTTAATCTGCAGTTTGTACCTGATGTGACCTATGATTCACACACAGATATCACGTTTGATAAGTAGTTTCATTATGATTGGTTGTCCTATCTGAAATGGAAGCCAGCTGTATAACTCGATAAACATTGCGTAACATCATCTTGCTAAAGCAGCGCTGTGTGTGTTAGTCTGACATGACAAAGCATAATAACTCAGCATGTATATATATGTCTGCCCTATAATTATACAACAGTATGAACACAATAGAGCCATTTAGCATAGTTTAAACTTGGATTCAATTCAAAGCTCCACCCATGTAGATGATGAGAAGAGAATGGGAACCTGCAGGTCTCTTAAAGGGAAATTATCCACTAAACAATTGACAATGGAATATCACATAATTTGACAAATAGGCAAGTTGATCAAATTATAAATAGCTATTTTTTTTATCCTATATTATATGATTCCTTTGATAATTTAAAGGCTTACTCAGAGCACCATAACCACTACAGCCCACAGTTGTGCTTATGATGCCAGGAGTACCCCTGGCACAGTAATGCAAAGCAGTTTGCCCTCTTACCTGTGACCGTGCCGGTTGTCAAAGGTCCTCCTGTGAGCTGCAGGAGTGCAAAGTAGGTCTCGCTAACCATTCATTGGCTGAGGGTGCCAGCTGACCGCTCTCAAACAATGAATGCCATTTAGTGCGTGTTCCTTGTTCTCGGTTGGCTAATGATGCACTTATGATGCTGCCGGAAGTGGAGTAATACTTACAGAGAGCAGAGAGGTTAAACTCCATATGTGCAGTGTTTCAAAGCTAAACACTAAACACTTCAAAGCTGCCTCCTTGACAGTCTCAGCCAATCTTATAGGAAAGCATTGTGATTGGCTCAAAACATCACTTCTGATGATGTCAGCTAAGCAGGCAGATCAGGGGCAAAGCCAAGAGAAGCAGACTGGTTTTACTATATATAGCGGGGCAGTGGGGCTAGATCAGTGTTTCCCAACCCAGTCCTCAAGGCACACCTACCAGTCCAGGATTTAAGGATTACCCAGTTTTGTCTAAGGTGTTTTTTCTTTTTTTTCTATAAACACCTTAGACAAAACTGGGTAATCCTTAAATCCTGGACTGGTAGGTGTGCCTTGAGGACTGGGTTGGGTAACACTGGGCTAGATGATGTTTTTAACACTATAGTTTGTGTTCCTGACCCTATAGTATTCCTTTAAATTAGCTTTTTTCCCCCATCATACAACCTTCACTTCCATAAATACCCAAATAAAATGTACTAGTAATACTTAAATAATACATATACTATACTCTAATAAACAAGTCTACAAAATAAAATAAAGGATAACTCTCATAGTCTAGTAGTGAAAATACAAAACCAACTAAAAATCGCAACATGCAAGTAAATAGGTTCTCTTTTAATTAGACTAATTGATTTTAAATAAAAAAAACTCACATACACACCTCCCACCCTATTTACTGTCACACAGCCTTTACTATCCCTTCACACAATTGAACTTCAATCCAATATTAACTCAAAAGAAAAGAAAGTATTCATTTTTGAGAGCTAATTCTTTTATATGCCTTAGAACTAACATCAAGTTTTACCCCATCAAACCATTCAGTGAATGACAGATAGAACAATCACAGTTAAATCTTTGTAAGAGAGGCTAGTAAGCCAGCTCTGCTGGGATTACTCATGCAACCATGTGAGTGATGAACACTTTGTAAAAAGAAATTATACCACAGCAAAGGATTCAGAAATCCTATGACTGGATACAGCATTTAAAGGGGCAACGGGCAGCCTAAAAGTAATAATATATAGGGTACATGATTTAAAGAACACTTTTTAGTTTAAGCCGTTTCTATACAACGTATCATTTTTGTGTTGGTAAAATAAATTCTATGCATTTGATTCTGCATTTTTTTTCAGTATTTTGTTGTCCAGTGCCAAACTCTACACCAGTGACAGCTGTCTCGTTCCTTAACCTCTTAAGGACGGCGGTAATTGTACGAGTTCTAATCAAAACAAAACCTGAAATTTGCACTATATGTCTGTTCAACCATAATTGACCTATTTCATATTAAGTGCACCCACACTTATTATATGTTGTTTTGTTCCGGAGAAACAGGGATTTCATTTCACATCAAATATTCATATATGAAACATAATTTGATATAAACAATTTTTTAGATATTAAGAAATATTGTTATGTTTTAAGTTCTGCATGACATTAACCATGAATGTCATAATACTGTTGACTTTTAATAAAACACCTATATTTGTGTCCAGAAATGTCTCACAAGTATAACAGTACCCCCCATGTTCAGGTTTTATAGTGTTTTGGAAAAGTTCCAGGGTTAAATGTAGGGCTTTCCCCGCTTTCAGTTTTTACACATTGAAATTTGCCAGATTTGCCAGAAAAGTGTGAGTAATACCACTATTTTATTATTGTGTATCTTTTACATACTGCACCATTGGAGTCTTGTTATTTTCTTTTTTTCTATATGTTCTTCTGAACTAAAAGCACATATCCGTAAAGACCTACTCCATTCTTAAGTGCCTTCCATATTCACGAGGATTGTACCATTCTGGACTTACGTAAAGTTTTCTGGACTTATATTTATATTTTTATTGATTTTAGGCGCACCCTTTCTCTGTTTTGTGTGACTTTTGTATACAAATCAAATACTGTCATATCAACTCTTACATCATAGAAAGGTATTCAGTGTAGCTTTGCTTTGCTTTGCACCCCAGACCTGCAACTCAGTAAGAGCTGTACATGCTGTATGTGGCACATTCAGTGTATGTTGTTATGATTTAACAGCCGAGGTGGAAAAATGACGATAGTAATTTTTGAAGACGCGGATAAATGACGGCATAGGAGATAACTCCAGAGTGCAACAGTTTTTGTGAAAGCTCAGAGAACACAAAATGTCATAGCTGAAGAAGGAAGATAGGGAAGGTAATATGAACATGATATAAGATGAAGGATGCTTAAGAGGAGATAGGGGATATGGCTAAAGTTAACGGGTAAAAACATGATGACCAAAAAGAAAGAGGAAAAATGACAAGTGACGAATGGTGGAGGGACACATGAAGGCTAAAGAAGTTAGGAGATATGTAATATAATATGTGAAGAATGGTGGAGGGACACATGAAGGCTATACAAAGACATGAAAGCTAAAGAACGTGTGCGATATCTAATCATAATGGGTGGATGTGCATGTGATTTTTGAAGATAGACAAAGGGACGCATGATGGCCACATGGTGCGAGATATGAGATATGATGCTTGAGGAAGTGTGGAAGGGCACATGATGGCAAAAGAAGGCATGAAATATCAAACACGAAAAAAGGTAGAGGGACATAGGACAAAGAAGATGCAAGATATGAAACATGACAGCTGAAGAAGGATGGTGGGGTACATGATGGTTGATGGACATGTCAAATCTGACAGCTGAAGAATGAGTCGAGGCAAGAAGATCTCAGGAGTAAGAAGTGGAGGTAGGTAAGGGTTTAATAAACATGTGCATGCAACAGTGATGGTAAGACAAAACCTAAACAAATCATTGCCTTTATTAGGCAGATTTTAGCCATTGTCCTACTAAAAAAAATATCCAATCTTATATATGGCAAGAGTGTAGTATATTTAAAAACAACTACATCTGTGCACATCAGTTAGTTTTAAAACTGTGTTATTAATACCACCAAAATGTGTGCACAGTTTCATTCATCCTTTCATTTTGAAAGGAGTATTTTCCCTAGAGTTATCTTTGGATACTGATCACAGACTACACAAGTAATGAGGGATTATAATTATCACACAAATACAGGTTAGAGAAGTCATATTTCATATGAAAATAAGTTATATTTACACTTGTGCAACCATGTGAATGAATGTTATTTCAGGAAGACTTGCATTCATAGGCATATTTTACTTCCAGGGAACCATTAAAAATTAAATAAAGCAAATGATCTCATATTTTATGTGTGAACTGGCAGTTTATTTATAGTCTATGGCAGACGGCCTGTTCTAAAAATGTCGACCGCAGTTATTCACTAAAGTGAGAATTCCTGGGAATTCTAAGTGAATTTTATAATTTTTGTCAAAATAACTGAATTATAAGATATTTTCCAAGTCAATGCTGTTCTCAGTTCTGCTATTTTGGGCTTTACATTTGAAATTTACTTAGTACTTCTGGTCCAATGAGTGAATTCAAAGACATAATATGTTGGGAATCCCTTTCTGACTCGCTTCTACATTCACTTTCTCAGTCCTTGGAGGTCCATACTTATGCTGAGACACATTTTACTATATTTATGGAAATATGCTTATGAAATAAAGCAGCACCTAATAGTTCTTGGTTTTTTTAGAATTTTAAAAACATTTAACAAACCCCACACCAGCATAATGACACCATCATCATCAGTCAGAAACGCTGATACAAGTCAGTGTTGTTTATACCAAATTCTGGTTCTATTAGAATCTTACAGCAAAAATAAAGATTCATCTGTAATCTATAGGGAAAATATGCATAACATAGTGGAACACAGTTTGTTACGCATCTATTTCCTTAAGATTACAGCGGTATCCTCTATCAGGTTTTTATACTATATTTTATAAGGAGAATTGCTGGGAGAGCCTCCTGGAGAAGCTGAAACGCATTCTCCTGCAACAGGACTGATATAAGTTAAGTTCTTATATTTGTGGTTGGAAACATTGTATGCTAATAATAGAGATTTGTCAGACCAGGAAAGGTTTCCCTTCTTCTATTGTCCAGTGTTTGTATGCAGGTAGCCACTGTAGCTGACATGAAAGGAACCCAGCGTGGTCTCCAGTCAACTTATTGCGTGTTCGGAGATGCTCTCCTGTATAACTGGTATTTCAGTTACTGTCGACATCCAGTTATTCTCTTCTAACATTTCTCGTTAACAAGACGGTTTTGCCCACAGAACAGATGCCCACCAGATTTTTTTTGCTTTTCACGCCATGTTTTGTAAATTCTATAGACAGTTGCACATGAGATCATCACATCTGGCCCAAGCAATTATTCTTTGGTCAAAGCCACTTATTTATTCTCTAATGAGATGTTTGTTTTGAACAATAATGGAACCTCTTGACCATGTCTGAATGTTTATATGCAATGAGTTGTTGATTCAGGATTAGCTGATTAGACCTTGAGATACTGCCGCAGGCTGATTAAATGTCTAACCAGCAGACGTATGTCTAATTGAGTGGATATTACAGGTCAATAAAACACTGCATTTCATGACAACTCTACACACGTTAAGTGATTTAATGTATCTATTACCTATAATGTAGAGGTCTCAAGAACGTGATCCTCAATGACAAGGTGAATGAATATTGTTTTTCCCTATCTCTTCCCAGTGCTGACATGTTCGGTATGTAGCTACAGATGACAGATAGCAGATAGATTTCAGGACCTTAAAACCTACTACAACTCTATACTTTTGGAAAGTATGAAATCAAAATCTGACACAAAATCTATCAACTCTTTGAAACAAGTTTTATCAACGATCTTTTTAAAGGGAACCGAAAATAATAATCTTTTTTTGTTGGGACTATACGTTCCCTTCTATTGTTTTGAAATCGGTCCACCCCCTTTCATGTTGCAAAAGTGAATTTAAATAGATTTTACTAATCTCATTCCCAGTACGCTGCAGCTACTCACTCTGCTTCCGTTAGCAAGCCTGCTGATATCTTCTGCATCCTCTACAAGAAGCACTAAGGGCAAGACAGGCATGAGCAGCAAAATGCCGCATTCGTCCAATCAAACGCTTTCTATAGGCAGCATTTGATTGAAGAACAGAGTCTGATTCAGGAATTAGAACAGCCATTAGAAGTGTGTTTAGTCCTGCAATAAAAACATAACATTTTCTACAGAATGGCAATGCTTTACATTGCAGGGTTAAAACGACAGTGGAACTGCACCCAAAACACTTAATTGAGATAAAGTGCTTTGGACGTCTATAGTGTCCCATTAAACTTTATGTAATCTACATCTACAAATATATTATAGTCTCACACGTTGCTACAAATTATTTAAACCTAGTTTGCTATAAAAAAACAAACACACAATTAGATTGGGTCTTGTCAAAGCCAGGAACTGACATTTGCAATTGTAACAAGCCCTTTAAAAAAAAAAATAATCTTACTTAGTGCCGGAGATTTTACCAGCTCACTGGCTGTAAGTGATTAAGTGATTAATGTCTCCGGATTTGTATGAAAGGGTGCACAATGTTTATATTTAAATAAGCTCCCAAACTCCAAAAGTTCAGTTATGCTATAATGAGCAGCCTGGAGATATTTACTTTAAGCGTGCTTCCCGTAATGTCAGAACAAGCTGCCAAAACGTAATTAACACTCACACAGCTCCCTGGTACCTTAAACAACATGCCTCATACTATGGATGCCCAACCTTGGCATGAACTTTGCATGTGTGGTGTCTGAATAATATAGTAAATATATTTCACAAACATCTACACTGCCAAGATCAGACACTACTGTCAGCTATATTGGGTGCGATGTCTTTCCAGCCACTGTTACAATAAACTGTAACCATTGTACGCAATTAGTCGAAATAAACAATATGGTCGTTGCTGTTATTGCATTAAGTGTGGCGTAGGCTAGTTGATCTTCTTTAATAGTGAGCTGCCTCTAGGCGTTTGCAAAGTAAGAGTGAGCTAAGTACATTTTGTATAGCGTGAGCTTTTAAAGGGACAGAAAATCCTTTATTTGCCCAAGAAGTGCTTCGTACAAGGTACAAAGCCGAGCACCTACATCATGGCTTTATGTGTGAACCTCGTCATAGATAAAAGTAGATTCAGTTTTGACTGTGATTGTTTTCCATATAATGATTAAGCCTAGGCCTCAGATTTAATGTGCACTTGAAGGGATCTACCTGGCAAGTGGTTTCAACCTATGGTTAGGGTTGGAATCTCAGTGTATTCTACACGATGACTGAGTTCTTCCAACTGGTTCAGTGTGTACTCATGATATATAAAACATGACAACTTAATTTAGACCTTTGGTTCATAGTCCCACATGACAACAGGTTTAGTCAAAGTGCATGTAATGTATAGTCAAAGTGCATTAGAAATAGCAAGTATCAGGTGCTAGTCCAATGTGCAGTAATTGGGCATTCTGGATAGTTAGTAAGTACTGAGCACTGGTTTAATTTACAGTCCGAGTGCATTCTAACTTTAAAATAGCACAGGCACTGGATCAGTGGATTCCACTTGCTAACTTGGTATAAGCTGTTAATTTAGTGTTCTAAAACCCAGGCAACACCATATTTAACTAAATAAACACAAAGGTGTTGGAAATGAAGATATAGAGGAGGATTGGCCACTTCCACTAGGGGCCTGGCTAAGGGACCGGAAAAAATGGGGGTACAAACCGGAAAAAAGAATGAATTTGACCCAAGATTGAAAGATGAAAACCAAGTAATCACTTTGTCAACATTTACACTTAAAACACATCATCTTTCACTTCTTAACAAAGGTCTGTCTTTTGTACCTACCCCTAACTCCGAAAAATTCGACTGGATAAAAGATACGAATCTGTTCGGTAGAAAATTGGCCTTGAATGTGGTTCATAAGAGAAAAAAACAAAAACTGGCCAAGGAAGACGGTTTTTCTAACACTGACTATCAGCACTACCAAACACTACTATCTCTACTAGACGAGCAGGATCCCATTCAACCTCTTACCATTCTCAAGCCAGAAAGCTGGTTTACCCCCAACTTTAAGGAAGTATCTAGCGTAGATCTCTTTATAAAAATGACCACCAATGAAATTGAGTCCTTAGAGACCCCTACCAGATGTGGAGACAATATTACCACAGCAGAAAGAAGAGCCTTGTTTGAATTAAGCCATGAACAAAACCTGGTCATTAAGGCCTCTGATAAAGGTGGTAACATTGTCCTTTTGGACAAAAGTAAATATATTGAGATGTGCATGGAACATCTTCAAGATGTACAGCACTATAGCCATCTTCCTAAGGATCCTACCACAGAATATCTTATTGAACTAAAAAGCATCTTGGAAGCAGCAGAATTGGATGGCATCATTAGCAATAATGAATACAAATTCATCATCCCCAATATGACTCCAACAATTGCCACCTTCTACTGTCTTCCCAAGATCCACAAGAACCCGGTTAATCCCCCCCGGTAGACCAATTGTCTCAGGCAATGGTTCTATCACTGAGAGAAGTAGCCAATTCTTGGATAAATTATTACATCCCTTAGACTAAAATCTCATCTTCAAGATACTAAACAGACATTGTTACTACTTGAAAATCTAGAAGTCCCCCCTTACTGTATGTTGGGCAGTTTGGACGTTGTAGCCCTTTATAACAACATCCCACACAGTATAGGCCTACTAGCTACGTCCTATTTCTTAAACAAAACACCAGGCTTTACAGCAGCACAAAGCGACTTCATTATCAAATTATTAGAATTCGTTCTGACGCATAATTTCTTTGTCTTCAATGGTCAATACTACCTGCAACTCAAGGGGACAGCTATGGGGACGGCGTGTGCTCCCAGTTACGCCAACCTATATCTAGGTTGGTGGGAAGAAACCATATTGCCAGCCGTCACCAAGGACCAGTATGACACATGTATCTATAGTTGGCATAGATACATTGATGACATACTGGTCTTTTGGTTAGGATCTGTGGAAAAATTTCAAAATCTGGTTAGAGATCTAAATACCAACACCATTGGCCTCCAACTCACACATGTGATAGATTCTTAGCATCTGGTATTTTTAGACCTCAACATAAATTTATTTTTTTGGAAGATGGTAAGGTGGAAACTGAACTCTTCAGAAAAGACACTGCTACCAATAGCTTGCTCCACTGGACTAGCTATCATCCTGTAAAGCTGAAGTCAGGTATACCCTTCGGCCAGTATTTACGCGCAAGGCGGAATTGCTCCACCGAAACAACTTTCCTAAGGGAAGCCAAGAAACTTAGAACTATGTTCAAACAGAAAGGTTATCCAAACAGAATCCTAAAACGAGCCTTTCAACGAGCACTACTAACAAACAGAAGTGAAAGCCTAAGAAATAACAAACCCAAGCTTGAAACAAAAATTACTCGTTGTATAGGCACCTACGATCTATATTGGGATCAAGTACAAAAGATAATGGCACACAACTGGCCGATACTCCAACATGACACAGACCTTGGTGAAAGTATTGGCAATTATCCCCAAATTACTGCACGCAGGGCCAAAAACCTGAGAGACATCTTGGTTCATAGCCATACTGAACCCACCAAACCATCACAATCTACATGGTTAACCCAGACTACTGGAATCTACCGCTGTGGACATTGTAAAGCATGTCAATACATCAAACCCACAAAAACAGTTATAAGCTCCATAACGAAAAAAGAATATAAAATCAAGGCGTTCATCAACTGTAGCTCTACTCGAGTGATTTATTTGATCACATGCAGTTGTGGTACCCAGTACGTGGGCAAAACCTACCAACAACTAAAACGCAGGATACTACAGCACATTTGTTCCATCACCAACTTAAACATCTCCACTCTAGTATCAAACCATGTCCGCAACTACCCTCAGGCTGATCCAACACACCTTACATTTCAGGCATTGGAGAAATTAACTTTAAACTCCAGGAAAGGAAACTTCAACAAAATTCTCCTGATGAAAGAGTCTAGATGGATCTACCTCTTGAAAACATTAACACCTGAAGAGCTCAACTTCACCCCCCTTCATACACCAATAAATAACTTGGTTAATTCCGACGATTTATTACCATTACCGTCAGACATTGTGGAATAATAGCATCTGTCTAACCACATGTCTTCTCTACCAGTATATACATACAAAATTACACTGAAGGGACTTAGAACCTTATATCTCGGAGTCTAACCCATCTCTAATATATCTTGGGGCATTTTTCTGTCCTTTTAACCTGATCCCATCCGAAGTGTGCACAACTTTGTTGGTTCACCTATGAATCAGTTATGGTTCCTCTGACCGCTCATTGCTACCTTTGGGGACTTAATATCCTATGGTACACATCTGTATTTACTAACTTGATCTGAGGGTTTACCCATTACTAATGAATAAGGACATCCAGCTCCCATTCGGCAGTAATATATATAATATCCAAATGTATACTTATTGGCTGCCCTTTACCTTTATGTATAATTCTGCATATTGGAAGTCAATTCTGTATTATATTCCCCAGCGAGAGCCCTGTTTCACAATCTAACACGGTCATTGAATATTTTTATTCATCCGTTTTTTCCTTCTCCTCTATTATTTCTTTTACCTTTATCATTATTTGTGCAAGGTTAATTTCCAGCACTATCTTCTTTTATTTACAGTATGTAATTTTCAATTTAATTCTTATTCTCCCTTATGATCGAAGTGTTTTTTTAAACTGTACCAACTACTAAGTATTGAAGGGGTTAAGTAACTCACCCGACTTAGCCCCGCCCCCTCATTTCGTCACTATGGACGTAATGAGTATTCACCAATTGGGTAATGGTTCTTGTTATCCAATAGAAATACTTACCTCTAGATTTAAACCAGACGCAGTGTACCGACCGTTTCCCCTCTGACGAGCCAGGTCGGGCGAAATGCGCGCGTCAGGGTGTCCTAGAGTACTTCTCCTATGACTTAGAGCGAAGTACTTGTATCTGCGACCATGCTACTTACCTTTAACTATTTCTAATTCACCTTTAACAGTAGAGGCTTTCAGTGCGCTAATCGACTCTATTGAGCACACTGATTTAAGAATTAGTTATCGATGGATTTATGTATTTCACTACCTTATTTTGTATCTTGACCAGTGGGATTAGAGTGAGGTGCCCTCGAAGGCACAGTCTATAGCACAGCTCTAGCGTTAGTAACAGGTGGTCTCTGTTCAGCATTGCTCTATCCTTATTACAGCTATTCTCAGTGCTTCTACCTACTATCTTTCCGTTATAGTAACGGCTTCTCTACTGTCAATTTATCTTAGTTGAGTGGGATGATAGATAGGTGCCCTCAAAGGCACAGGGACAGCTTTTGCTATAGTATTTACTTAACGTCTTAGCACAGCTTTATACTATACTGTTTTATTCATCGCTTAAATCTTCAGCGTTCTGTATAACAGCAGTTTTATTAGAGATAGCTGATTTATTACGAAACATCAGACCATTCGTGATCACAGGCTTCAGTTATTTTGTTGCTAACTTAACTGGTGTCTTCGTTACGATATACGCAGAGATAGCTGCCTCATTACATAACACCAGACCTTTAGCGTTCACAGGCTCCGGTTACTAGCTGCTAACATAACTGTTGGTACTAGATATGCAGAGATAGCTGCTTTATTACGTAATTTAGACCATCAGCGACTATAGACTCCAGCTACATTGTTGTTAACAGTACAGTTGTGACCGTTACTATCTCTCCGTTCTCACGGGGAGCTGTGCTCTCTTCTTTTGTCCCTACATATATATCTTATTATTCATATCTTCCTTACCAGACTGGCCCAATCCCCTAATACTTTATGCATCGCAATTTTTTTGCTGCTAATTAGCTTTGGAGATCTCCCTCATATCTACCAAGTAGCCTGGGGTTTGCTTACCAGTCCCATCAATATTTTGACGACCGCGTTAAGAACGAAAATAGATATATGGTTCTGGCTGATACTTGTTTTCTTTTTATTTATACACCTATTTGGGGTTTTAGTTGTAGCACTATTTTTTTATTTACACTTTTGTACACTAGCACGTTGTGGTTTTAATATTATTGAATAAAATTTATTTGTTTTTCTTCATTTACCTACTGAGCATCTGACTCTACCAGTGGTAGACTTTGCCTTACAGTTAAATACTCTGTTGAGATTATCATACTTTTCTCTGAATATACACATATCTGAGTAATAACTCACTACATACAGGTACACTTTCTGTCCTCCTTTGTTATGTTACATTTGGGGTTACCCCCCGTTCTCTAAAGTGTACCTTCCAGTTGGCTCTTTCGTTGCTCTTTTTGTTCTATGGCACAAAACAAAGTGCTGGGGAAAAATAACAAAAAAAACATATACGTTTAATTTATTTGTACACTAAGAATAAATATAGGGGGACAGGCCGACACTAGCCTAATGCATTATGGGCTATTAGCTACCCATATGCCAGGCACCACTGAAAAAGGAAGAGTACAAGCATTCTGATAACAATATAAAGAAATAAAAACATAGTTTATTTTTTGTAACTAAACGATTCCCATAACAGATTCCTTTAAAGACACAGTAGCTGTGATACAGTAGCTGTCAGGAAGTCTACATTAACAAACACATTTAAAACACATTGCACAATGTATGTGTTCTTTATTGCTGTCTGAGCAGGTCTTAAGATGAAACATTTAACAGTACGTGTTACATGTTTAGCCAGTATTTCATAGGATTCTATGATTTATTTCCCAAACTCAAGTGACATTTCTTGTTTCAAAGCAGCCACTTCAATGGATAAGCATCATCATTGGGTCTCTGGAGCGTAGCCAATTCCACTTCCCCTGCACTAGATTAGCCACATTTTTTTTTTTTTTACAAATGTATTACTCTAGTACTTTGAAAGCCTTAAAATAAAGCAGAATAATACGAGAGGTGAAATAAATAGGATATGGAATTCACATATTTTATTGGAGGGAAAGAATTACTGACACTCTTTGAATGTAACATAATTTAAGGGAACCATGGGATACAGCCAGCAATATAGAAAATTACTTTTGCACTTGCATTACTAGCACCTACCAAAGAACTGACAATAAGTCGGTTTGTAGAGATGTCATTATCCAAGTGCTCACAAAGACCTACCTGAAGACTGAATAATTGCAAATCCTGTTGTATTGGTAAACTGACTCTTGAGACCCCTAATGCATTTTAACTTGCTAAAATGCTTTATGTGTAAAGAGTGTGTCCTATTTTTTTCATTGTGCAAAAAGTGGACATATCAATAGGAATAGGCACTTTTATAAATTAACCTGGTTACACCCCACTGGCTATCAATCAGACAATTGGTTTATTACTTCCTGGTTTGGTTAGCTCAGTTGAGTGAAACTCAAGAGGCAGCATTTGCCCAGAGCACCTGCCTTGAAAATACTTCTTATTGAGCAGCATTGGGAAGTCTGTGATTGGACAGCCACATAAAGTCTGGGCGTGGTAAGAAGGAGATGGTTTTCAAAGGCTGCAGACGAGATCTGCAGATTTTGCAAGCAGGTTTTTTTAGATATAACCTCAATGAAAAAATGCATAATTAAATGCATGCGTGTTTTCATCGGGGTATATCTACTAAACATATATTTATATACATGCTAGTAATATTAATAGTCAATGAACCAAGAGTTGTTCTGATTCATGATGAAATCTCATGATGTTAGTGGGCAGATTAAATTAAAATTATTTGTAAGAACAAAGAATATATATAGAATATACTAGCCAGTAACTTAAAGTGACACTTCACTGCCCAAATAAAAAATAAATAAAAATCACTGTTTAGTTGATATACTGCAAATAAAAATTTGCATGCTTCTAATTATACATTTTTCCATTAGAGTTATATCTAAAAACAGCTTGCAAAAACTGCAGATTTCTTGTCCGCTGCCTTTGCAAGCCCTCCCCTTCTAACCCCGCCCAGACTTTCTGTAGCTGACCAATCATATAATTCCCAATGCAGCTCAATGAGAAATGTTTGCAAGGCAGGTGCTCTGGGCAATTGATGCATCTTAAATTCAGTGCAAATAAGCTAACCAAAACAGGAAGTAACAAGGCCTGTTGTCAGCTTGAAAAAACAGGGGGGTGTAGCCAGTCTAATTTATAAAAGTGGTGATTGCTATTGAAATCTGCACTATTTCCAAAATGAAAAAAGAGGACACAGTCTTCACACATGAAGCTTTTCAGGAAGCTAAAGTTCTTTAGTGGTCTGGAGGGTTCCTTTAAGATACACATCAATGATTAACTAACTTATTTTTGGAATCCAGAAATGTTCACTATAGAGATGTAAGTATATTGATACATTATTCATTGTTATTGTATGAATATTAGTGACTAAAAGAAAAAAAGAACAGCTTGAAGAATGGAGGGCAAAATGTTGTGTACAGTGATGAAAACCTAAAGGAATAATAACACTTAACATGAATGAAGATTATAACTTGTTCAATATATTTATAATAAAAAGTGTATCATGAGATGTCCTGTATGACTACATACTAAATCTTGTCAAACAATTACATCACAGGGGTTGTTACGAGCGATAAGTGAACTCAGACTTGTTCGATGTCATAGAAATTCATAATAAGTCATTTTACACATTAGGGACAAACACAAGAGGGTGAGGAGAGGACTAGTAAATTATTTGAAAAGAGGTGAATTTCATATTATTTTAGATTAATGCATTATCTAGTTCAATATTTCACAAACCAGTCCTCAAGACCCACCAACAGTCCAGATTTTTTCAGGTTTTGTAATCTTCATTGGAATAAAACAAGGAAATATATAAATCCTATTAGTGGGGCATGGGGACTGGTGATGTAGCTAATAATATGGGGGGTGTCAATCCTCTCTGGAGTGTGCACTGCGTGTATGTATGTAAATACACGTCATGATTCAACATTTGGTATTCTTGCCTGTGTGCTTTTTCAGCCAATCAGTAACTAAGAAAGCAAAATAATAATAAACATTTATTGGGCTCTACATTAAGACAATAACCAAATAAAAGATTGCTCGTAACATCACACACAGTATGGAGAGAAATGTTTAAGGGAGCATCATCACCCAGTCCACCAATCATAAAGATAGGTCCATCCATATAAATGATGTAACAAACACTCATTGCAACAAAGGAGTGAACACACAACTAAGTCAATATAAAATGCAAAGTATATAACAAAATATTAAGTTACCCTCACTACAGAGATTTGTTGCAGAATCCTGAAAGCAATGGGAAACAATCACTTGCAAAAACACAAAACACTTGAAGTGGGATATATAATACCTAAAGTCAGGATATCAATAGGTATACTGAATTGTGTTTATATATAAACATAAGAAGGATACATGACTATCAAATGCCTTTCTTTAACAGCCAGTGGAGCTTCCCTGTCTGTCTAATGTTGAGACCTGTGGAACTAAACCACTAAGTTCTACGTTTTGCACTATTGCATCATTAGTGTCCATTTGTCACTGGTTGCAGAGGCATGACACAGTGTACATCAACACAGAATATTCATCACAGTAGCCTGGTGTACAGTTACCATTAAAGGATCACTCTAGTTCACAAAATCACAAAACCGTATAATAAAGTAGCTATGGTGAAAAGATCCAGTCCATGCAGACTTTAAACAAAATATTGAATTCCATAGATGACAAAAAAAAAAAAAAAAAAAAACATATTTTGTGTGTAGGGCTGCTTTTTCTTGGCTGTCAATCAGCCAGCTGGAATAATCTCTTCCTGGCTGGAAACATTGGTTTAGTACATCTTTGTGACATCACGGAAAAAATGCACTGAATGCTGAACCCAGACACAATGGACACAGTTTCATCCCGTGCCTGTCCCAATGACAGCTAACATATTCAACATATACAAGGGTTGTGCAGCCATGCATAAAAGGTCCTTGCAAGTTGCAACTGGTAGCAGGCAGCTCCTGTCATGCCCAGTGTGATTCTGGTTGAAGCTGGTGGAAGTACTAACATGATGAGGCAACTACTTGATAGACAGATCATTTGGAATATAGCTCGGATCCAGGGGCGGACTGACAGGTCGGGCAGATCGGTCACTGACCGAGGGCCCGAATCAGTCAGGGGCCCGGCAGCACAGCCATGCTTCTGCTGTGGAGATCAGAGATCTCCACAACAGAAGAAGTTAAAGAAAGTGCTGTAAGAAGGTTGCAGGGGGCCCATAATGAGTCGAAGGGCCCCTGCAACCCATCACTCTGCAAATACCTCCCCCCCCCCCATCATTCAGTGAGAGACCTGGCAGCATACCTCTCACTGTCACTCTGCCAGGTCTCCTCTATCTCTGCCTGCTCAGTGCTCAGTGTGAGGATGGGAGGGGGGCAGGAAGTGACATCACCCGCTGCTTCCCTCTCACACGGAGCACTCACAGCATGGATGGAGGGTGAGAAGAGGAGCCTGGCCTGACAAGTGCTGCTCCAGGAGATGGAGGGAGAAAACATAAGATTTTACAGGTAAGCAGGCCCACACTGCCCCCCATACACACACTGCCCCCCCATACACACACTGCCCCCCATACACACACTGCCCCCATACACACACTGCCCCCCCATACACACACTGCCCCCCCCATACACACACTGCCACCCCATTATACACACACTGCCACCCCACCATACACACATTGCCCCCCATACACACATTGCCCCCCCATACACAAGCACACTGCCACCCCACACACACTGCCCACCCATATACATACACTGCCTAACCATATACATACACTGCCCGCCCATATACATACACTGCCCGCCCATATACATACACTGCCCGCCCATATACATACACTGCCCGCCCATATACATACACTGCCCACCCATATACATACACTGCCCACCCATATACATACACTGCCCGCCCATATACATACACTGCCCGCCCCTATATACACACTGCCCACCCATATATACACACTGCCCAACCATATATACACACTGCCCAACCATATATACACACTGCCCAACCATATATACACACTGCCCAACCATACATATACACTGCCCACATATATATATATATATATATATATATATATATACACACACTGCCTATCCATATACATACACTGCCCACATATTATATATATATATATATATATATGTGTATACACACACACTACATACACTGCCCACCAATATATATACACACACACACTACATACACTGCCCACCGTTATATACACACAGACTGCATACGCTGCCCACACATATACACACACTGCATACACTACCCACCCATATATGCACACACACTGCATACACTACCCACCCATATATGCACACACACTGCATACACTACCCACCCATATATGCACACACACTGCCCACCCATATATACACACACACTGCCCACCCATATATACACATACACTGCCCACCCATATATACACATACACTGCCCACCCATATATACACATACACTGCCCACCCATATATACACACACACTGCCCACCCATATATACACACACACTGCCCACCCATATATATACACACACACACACACTGCCCACCCATATATATATATACACACACACTGCCCACCTATATATACACTGCCCCCACACACACACCATATACATACATACATACATTGCCCCCACACACTGCCCTCCCCATACACACATTGCCCCACACACACATACACTGCCCCCACACCATACACATTCACACACTGCCCCCCATACACACATACACTTCCAAAACACACACACACACCCTACACCCCCCCCCCCCCACACACACACACTGAACCTTTCACACACACTGCACCACTCACACACACCACTGCTCCTATGCCCTACTACAGCCTCATGTCCCAGCAGACCCCAGGTAAGTTGTCAAACTGTTCTCAAACAGTTTGACTACTTACTTTAAAATAATTTTTAACATTTACTTAGTCCTTAAAGGACCATTATAGGCACCCAGACCACTTCAGCTCAATGAAGTGGTCTGGGTGCCAGGTCCCTCTAGTTTTAACCCTGCAGCTGAAAACATAGCAGTTTCAGAGAAACTGCTATGTTTCACTAAGGGTTAATCCAGCTTTTAGTGGCGGTCTCACTGACAGTTCGTTAGAGGCGCTTCCGCGATTCTCACTGTGAAAATCACAGCGAGAAGACAAGCTGGACGTTCATAGGAAAGCATTTAGTAATGCTTTCCTATGGGCGGTTTGAATGCGTGCGCGTCTCTTGCCGCGAATGCGCATTCGAATCTGACGTTGGCAGAGGAAGGAGAATTCCCCAGAGCCGAGGGAGCTCGGCGCAGGAGAAAGGTAAGTGGCTGAAGGGGTTTTAACCCCTTCAGCCCAGCGGTGGGGGGGGACACATAATGACCCTATAGTGCCAGAAAAACAAGTTTGTTTTCCTGGCACTATAGTGCTACTTTAATATTTTGTCTTTGAAGGGCCCTGGATCTAATTTTGTCCGGGGGCCCAGAAGGCTGTCAGTCCACCCCTGCTCGGATCAACCTATATCAATGGCTGGCTGTGCCTGATCAGGTCCACAATAGCTTTATAAGCAAGTCACAATGTTAATGGACGCATACATTGTAATACAATACAATGTAAACTTAGAACTTCAACTCACACCGCCCTAAAATATGTGTTTTATATGAATCACTAACAGGGTTATTCACTAAAGTGAGAATGTAAAGTGAATTAAAAGTGAATTTCAAATTTAAGGTCAATATAGCCGAATTATCCAATTATCCAATGGAAAAATGAAGTCTGCGGTGCTTTTAGTTTAAAATTTAAAATTCACTTTGAATTCTCACTTTAGTAAATAGGCCTTTAAATCTGAATGAAGCAATATTTAATGAGATACGTCCTCATTGTTTCCTTATGAAAAGCATTGGTTTAGATCTTAGAAATGTTATGCAGTGTGCACATTTTAGTAAACATATATATTTTTTTGTTGCATCTCTTAACTATATGTTTTTTTTAGACATGGAGTTTCCCTTTAAAATGTGCCAGACCAATAAGTGAGCATAATTTACATTATGTGTGTATCCAGGCAAAGGAAGCCGTATGCTAGGCTCTACAAATGAATGTTAAGGAGAAGATGCCTATAGATTTTTGGGTACCTTTTAGAGATTAATATACATGTTTTTTAAATTGACCTATTTTAAGCAGTATGGTCTGATCTCAAGAAAGTGAAAGGTAAAATTTAATATAGAAAACATTTGTTTTCTTAAAGAGATAGTTTATCCTAACTCAAATTTTTATTGTTGTTTTAAATAAAAACGTAACTGTAATTGGAATCCATGGTTCTTAAATACTATAAAGGATTTCTTAGAAGACTACAATATTGTATTAACAGTAGGACACAATGCAATTAGTTTATTGTGTGCGTGTCTGAGTGGTTACTGTAGGAATCTATAAATTTATATAGTATTATAAACAGGGCAAACACTACCATTAACAGCTTTGTAACAATGAATTGCAAGAATCTGCTATTATAAAATGTTCTAAAGCTGTGCCTGTATGTTAAAAGAATTAAATAAACCAAGGGGGCTGAATTAAAATGTT
This sequence comes from Pelobates fuscus, assembly GCF_036172605.1. Classification (NCBI taxonomy): domain Eukaryota; kingdom Metazoa; phylum Chordata; class Amphibia; order Anura; family Pelobatidae; genus Pelobates; species Pelobates fuscus. The sequence goes on from NC_086318.1 coordinate 360,670,472, forward strand.
AATAGCTCCCACCCTATACTCGAGCAGTCCATGCCATGTATTAGAAAAGCCCACTTAGAGGACTGAGATGAATCTAATTACAGTCCAGAGAACGCTCTTCTACTAGCAGTTTAGATTAGAATACACGAAATGAGACAGTCAAATCTACTTCAGACTTGTGGTTTTATGAAGAGAATACTCAACACCAACAGATAAGGCAGTTCACATTGTGCTGATGACTTATCTTTCATAATTTTCAGCCTCATGTTTGTCTAACCAAAGAAACACAAACAACAATGCTATGCCAAATATTACAATTCTGCATTCTGTACAATAAGTTACACAGGGAGTTTTACTGTCACCTTGTTTGGCCCGATTGAAAACATGTTTTACTTGTGGGTGACACAGTTTTTCACGTTAGAACATTTTGTAACAATTCACTTTTTGCACACTGGACAACATGACATGCACTTCCCTTCTCTCTCAGTACAAGCTTGTACGTTCTCCCACAATACCACAATGAACATAAACTAACCCTGCTTCTCTAGGTCTAACAACTGTAGCAGTAAACTCTAAAGAAGCATCATAGGATCGGTGAACCAAGACTGCAAGTAATATCTTATTTATTCACAACCAATTAGCAAATATCTCCATAGTCATGCTATAAATGTACATGGGCTTATTTGGCAAGATCCTCGAAAAATCCCAAACCAGAACACCTTACTCATTAATAGTTATCTAGTACAGAGATACTACTGGATCCAGTTTCAGAGACAACATATTATGTTATTTAAGTAATTTTATTTCTGTTATATTTTGCAGTCGTTGATCCAAGGATACGTGCTTCCCTATTGAATGAGGTGCTTCAAATCTAAACAATGCATTGATTGATTAGTATAAGGGCCATTTATATGTCTGAAGTGCTGACAACGAAGTAACTTTCTAAAGTGAGTGCTATTTAGCCTGGTTTTCATCCTTTGGTAAATGGCAAGTGTGTTCTAAGAATTTTCCCCACACGAGTATTGTCCACATTACTATTTCTGTGGCAGTTATTACAGTAATTAATGCTTTGATTGGTTGTGTACTATCACATTTTAAAATGTCGCATCATGTATTTGTTTGGTGTGCTCACTAATGACCTTAGACTGATAAAGGCCATCACCCATCAAAATGTTGCCAAGATCATATCTCTATTAAGATATGATTTGGAATAAACGCGGTGTTGCTATTACATCATCCCTTACTTTAAAACTGTAGAACCTTATGTTCTATTTTAATTTTTCCCTCTGTTGTTTAATTGTGCACTTGTATAAGCCTAACTTATTTGTCCATGTTGGTTTTTTTTAAATTTATTGTTCTTTACAACAACAAAAATTGCCAGATGTAGTATTAACTGCTGGAAGAGGGACTGCACATGCCTTTCGATAATGCATTCCACTCCTTTGTTGCCTCCCAGACAAAGATGGTAGCTTCCCAATCTACAAATATTTTTGACAAAATCTCCGGGCACACAACTGGATGATCCAAAGCAAACCTCATTAAAACATAGGGTTAGCCCACCCCTATGTCTCAATAAAGTCTGCTATGGATCATATAGCTGTGTACTTGGACTTTTGTCCCCCATCAGCAATACAAACTTGTCCCATCCCCCACCCCTGTTATTATGCAATATCTAATGAGCTTTCAATGGGAAGAACTGTAATTGGTGTTAACAGTGTTCAGGTGTCCTTCATAGCCTGTGTCTGGAAAAGCCTTGAATGGCACTAATATATATATTTTTTGTTGTTGTTTGTTTTTACAAACACTGTTCAAAGCAGTCTAAATGTATTTATCGAAAGGAAACTCCAACATTATCATGTTAGGTTGGTTTCCATGGTAATTGCTCATTATTTAGCATGTTTCACAGAATAGCACCTGGTTTTGTCTTGATAAATCTCCCTCACTGTATTTCACAACTCATTTTATTTTTACTTACATAATACAACTGCAATCTATTATGTATAGTTTGTGTGGAAATCCAACTACAATTATTATGTTCATTAACAGATTACACGGGCTATCTCATTTAACCATCGAGGAGCTACAAACAGAATACACACGTGTGGGGTTTTCGTTTCTGCCCCGCTTCCCCTTTTTTTTTTTTTATAGCAACACTTTCATCTAATGCAAAGTTCTTTAGAGTTTTAGCCAGCATCATAAACATGTCACACCACCTTTAGAATTGCCACATCACATGACTCCCACAAAAATATTAAAATAGAAATAAAAAATACAACAAGATTTAGTTATCTTTTAAGAGTTGCCTCCTCTGCCTTATCTTTCAAAACCCCTTTTTGAAACTGACTTTCTTTCACTTCCCAAAAACTATAAAAACATGTCTGTACTTGCTTAATGCAAGGATTCATCTGCAGCACAATTTTTATACTGACCCCCATTCTACAACTCACTCTAATGTCAATCGCTGCTGTAGTTGACTGCTGACCCAGATGAACTTGAAGGACCACTCTAGGCACCCAGACCACTTCAGCTTAATGAAGTGGTCTGGGTGCCAGGTCCCTCTAGGTTTAACCCTTTTTTATATAAACATAGCAGTTTAGGAGAAACTGCTATGTTTATATAAGGGTTAAGCCAGCCTCTAAATCCTCTAGTGGCTGTCTCACTGACAGCCGCTAGAGGCGCTTGCGTGATTCTCACTGTGAAAATCACAGTGAGAGCACGCAAGCATCCATAGGAAAGCATTGTAAATGCTTTTCCTTTGCGACCGGCTGAATGTGCGCGCAGCTCTTGCCGCGCATGCGCATTCAGCCGAAAGGGATGATCGGAGGCGGAGAGAAGGAGGAGAGCTCCCCGCCCGGCGCTGGAATAAAGGTAAGTTTTAACCCTTTCCTCATCCCAAAGCCAGGCGGGAGGGGGTCCCTGAGGGTGGGGGCACCCTCAGGGCACTATAGTGCCAGGAAAACTAGTATGTTTTCCTGGCACTATAGTGGTCCTTTGATGTTAAATTTCCAGAGGTCCTGTTGAAGATACATAATAATAAGCCTTTGACTGTTGAACAATCTCCGATATTCTCCAGACTGCCAAAACTTCCACTTACCAGCCTCAGAAACCAATGAGTAGACTAAATAAATCTAACAATCTAGTCCATGGCTTAAAACGTGATGTTCTGTGCTACTAGTCAGCATACAGGTTACTCAGCACTGCAAGCCAGAGCCTACTCAATAGAGGTGAGTTTCTACTTGCCAGGGCTACATTTCTTGACTTGTCAATAGCTAGTCGTGTGTGGAGAGTTTGAGGCCTGTACTTAGTAGACTATAGTAGACTATATAAACATAGGATTTAATATAAGAGTCTGGTTTAATAGTGCTGCTTATTGAATGTATACAATGTGTAAGCTAATGTAGTAAAGTAGATCTTCCCCCCTTTCAAAATGTCATGAGTATTCCAGAAAGAAAAAAATCTTTGTCTTAGTATATCCCCTACGCCTGCTAAAACTTCACAAAAGGAAGAATTACCGCTGTCAAGGGTTGTCATTTGTAGGGGAGACAGGTATTGTTTCCATAGATCTCAGAGTAGTTCTCGCATTCATGCACGAGAGTACAACACTGATGTGGGCTCCTGGCAGCTGAATTGCCAGAAAGTGAAGAGGATCTACTTGGTAAAGATGGCAAAAAGCATGTAAAATAGGTGCAGGTAAAGAATTCTAACCTTTACCTGTACCTCGCAGCTACCTCACTGGAAGCAGAGCAGTCACCGCAGTGACAACTCTGTATTGTGGATTGTACTGTGCATCATTTTGGGAAGGAAAAAATCCAAGAACCAAAAGTCAATCAAATTGGCCTGCTGGTGGAAAAAGCCTGAGAATTTTGTAAGTGGGACAAGATTATCTGAGTTGGGAAGTAAAGGCTGAATAAATGGCAGGAAAACAGATAGCAGAAAGTTTGAAGCAGAAATTGAGTCAAAATGATAGGAGAGGAGGGTAAACAGGGATGGAGAGACTTGGTGTGTGGAAACGTGAAAATAGATTGACAGAGAGAAAGTAATACAGCACGGGACACATGCTAAATAGTTTTAAAAAATACAGCCAGGGTTATTTACTAAAGTGAGATTTGCCAGGAATTCAAATAGAATTTAAGTTGAATTTCAAATTTATGGCCAAAATAGCAGAACCAGAGAAATTCTCCAAGTTATAATTCCAGTTTGGCTACTTTGGCCTTAAATTAGAAATGTAATTTTGAATCCCTGACAATGCACAGAGTGAATAATCCAGATGGTCTCACTGTGCAAGATCGGTGTAATAATATATTGAGAGACTGAAAGCCCTATTTATAATCTGCATCCAAGATCAGTCTAGAATGGACATGATTGAAACGTATACATAGACATTTTTGGAAATAATCGGCATGGTTACAAAGTCTTGCAAATTATCTCAACTATATACCTCTCCCAAAACCTGGCTGCAAGCATTCTATACCTTTCTCTGGAGGGGATTTTTACTCACATGTTTTTACTTGGCGTTACCAAGGCTGTAAACATATTATTATCAGTGGGAAGAATAGTTTTAGAACATTTGGTTTATTTTCAGTCTAATAACTAAGAAACTGTTATTACATATATTAAATTTATAATTATTACAGTATGTATGAATTGTTTTTATTTGCAGGATTGAACAAGCTAAAACGCTCTGCATGTAGAGAGTGAGCCTCCGATTGTTATAAAGGGAAGTTGATAGCTCACACACAGTGTAGCGAACATTGACTTTCATAGAATCCAGTGAATAGCTGTGTTGCTGCAATACATGATTAGCACCCATTTGTTTTATGGTAACAGCTCTTCACCAGCATGTTTAGTGCTTTCACAGTAGGAGACCGTTTATTGGCTGAGATCATTCAGCCATTTCCTGGTAGAGGGGCCATCGTTATGGAGGTTCATACTGTCAGTATTTGTGCCTTGAGAGACTTAGGTAGGAACCTTCTAAAAACAAAATAAGGCACAAAACTAAAAGAACATTAACACATAGTTAATATCCACCCCGGGAACATCCTTCAAGCTATCAGTGTAAATATAATTACAGGTTCTGGACAGGCAGCCAAAATAAAGATTTTATATAAACTATAGTATTTTTTTCTTTTATTTTTTTTCTTTTAATCTTTATATTTATATTCATGTTTTTATATCATTGGAAAATATGCTTGTGGTACATGTTTTTAGACTGATTTTAATCTGAGACCTAACTTTTCTACGTATTTAGTATACACAATGAGTTCTTTTATTTCTTACATTAACATCGTTTTTGTTTATAGCTTGTTTGTATGAGTATACTTTTTATATTATTATAAAAAATAAATGTCAATATTGAAATAATAGCTGTATAGGTGTATCTTGTTGTTAAAGTTACAACAAATACCAGCAACAAACAAGTTAATTTTTACTGTATATTGTTTTTACTAAAATACTTTTTGAAATGAGCAGCTTCTGAGAGTTTCTGACACCCACACTATGGTTTAGCCAGTGCACATAGCAAAAAAAAATAAAAAAAAATCAAATACTGCAAAGCATACAACTGAAAAACAAGAAAAATACAAAATATGATTCACATACAGTGGCAAGCAAGATGTGGGATAAGGTACATAGCAGAAGTCACTTGATGTTCTAGATAACTATTGTTTATGAGAATTGGTTGCATGTTGCCATCTGCACAAGAGAACCATGCAATACGCAGTATACAGCATCTATCTTCAGCAAGAAAACTATACATAATCTATGCAGATATTTAAAGGGACACTGTCATGTCTACGATATATCTTGCAAGTGTTAAGAGTCAGATATTATAGAGTCGCATAGTGAATATTGATTGCGATTTAAAAGGAAATTGACATGGTCAAATCAACTTTGCATCAATGCAATTATATATATTTTTTTATATTTAACTACTTTAAAGTGACAACCTAAACAGAAAAAAAAACCTGTAGCTTAATGGAGAAGTTTTGGTGCATAGACAATGCCCCTGCAGTCGGACTACTGAATTATCTGCCATTTAGGAGTTAAATCACTTTGTTTATGCAGCCCTAGCCATGCCTTCTTAGCTGTGAAACACAGCATCCCCACACACTTCCTGAAAAATAGTCTGCATTTGTAATCTTCCACTATTGCTCAATGTAAAGCTCTGAATTAATTGTGAGCTTGGCCCTGTACAGTGTTTGGGACTGTTACGGTTGGGTAGTTTTTGCCCTCCTTTCTCCTTTTTCACAGTGGGTTGTTGCAAGGAAGGTAGTGTTTCTGGGTATTGTGGAACTGTAAATGGCACTTGTAGTTTATGTAAGGTATAATATTATGGTTAAGGGTACGTTGGTAGAGTCAACAGATGCTTGTAAAATATTTGGCATGAAGCAAGTTATAGGGTGACTTTAATGGGAAGAACAGTCTTCCTGGCAGCCACTAGTCTAGAGCTAATTCTGTGAGAATCGAGAACTGAGTCAGATAGTGAGCATTTGATTGTTGCACTGTGGCAGATTTCTGCTTGAGAAGCATTGGATAGGCTGATATCATGCTAAAACTAAATACTACAAAAGAATAAACACAATTAGAGTAACGTACTATTGGTTTGTAGAATTCACGATCGATACCTAGTGGCACCTGAAAACGAGCAGTTATCCACTTTTAGTATTTTGCCTCAGAATCTATTATGGAAAAATACAATCTTAGCAAAGGCAAGAGGTCATTTTTAACAAGCTTACATTTTTACAATAATGAAAAAAAGGTAAACAAAGGTAAACAGTAAACATTACCAACAGCATTATTCAACTGTGAATTATCAGAAACTCAAAAAGTCATTTTCAAGTTCTATACCATAATAGTTGAACGCAAAACATTCTCCAAGTCAGTTATGTATTAAATTCAACTATTTTGCATTAATTTTTTTTAAATTCACTTTGATTTCACATTGAATTCCTGATAAACATTTGTGACTTACTGCAATTCTGTTACGCAACTTCTGTTTGGGGATTGAAATACCTCTGATTTGCATATTTATTATTGTAGCTAATTGTGAGTACCATGAGTTGTCTGACTATGTTACTGTATGGTTATTTCCAAAGGCACATTTCTACTACCGCATTTCACAATATGTGTTTCCTAGAGATTTGTAAATCAGTACTTAAATGAACTTAATTAACCCAGCAATTTACATTAGACTTGTGGAAAAAGTCTTGTTATATTGAAAGCCAGGCATTTCATATAAATTCTGTTAATTGCCTTACTGCTGTGTTTATTTATGAAAGAATACCTTGGTATACATGAGCTTGTATAGGAAGTAAGAATACGTCAAATAAGGAAGACGGCATGATGATCTGACTCTGGACTGGACTCTGTGATCATTAATGAGTTAAAGTGAACTTTTCAGAAGAATATAATTTTGCAGTGAATGCTTTTAAATTTGTGTGTGAACACATGAGCTGTGAACATCTAGTCCAGACTAAAAATGTACCATGTCATTTATTTAAAATGGTGTTAATGTGTTATGTTATGGCAAGCATTTACGCTTATCTCAGTGGGAGGTTATTTCTCGTAACGAATGCAGTGTTCCTCAAACTTTTATTCCAGCCAAACAACCATAGTATCAGATGTCTCAATCCCAACATCTTGAAAATCATAAAGTTTTCAATGGTTGCAGTTTTTCACCAAAAAGCACTTCAGATCTGAAATCAAGTAGGCATAAAGTTACGGCAAGTCGTCTAGAAGGACACGTACTAAAGGAACAGCTCAGAGTATCCCAAGTCCAACACATGATAAAGTGGAATGTACTAATCGAATCCCTGGATTTACCAAAGCTCGGAATAGTTCTTTCTGATTGTCTGCCTGTGAAATGGTAAAACGTCCTAAAGATTTCAAGCTCTTAGCAGCCTTTTAAAATGATTTATTTATAAGGAGTCTGGTGATTACCAGTAATATGATCCCAGCTACTGGGATAGCTCTGCGTGTGCAGCTTGATAAGATACAGAACGAGTACATCTATTTAATATTGGAACATTTCACAACACTGCATGCTATAAAATATACTTAGAACATGATATATGATGGTAAGTCTGTAAATGCACTATAAGAACTATACCAGAGGCCAACACAGGATTACCAAGAAGCCAGTGCTGCTTAGCTATACCTAAGCAGTGTTTCAAACCTTTCCAGCGTGTTTACCACACTATGCCATTAGGCATGAACAAGCTGTGACTCGGTATGTAAGTGACTGCGGTTTTCTGCCATTTTATGTTTGTGACTATGAGTGTCTCTATGAATGTGACTGTGTGTCTACAAATGTGTCTGATTGTTTGTGTAAATGTGTGTCTGTGTATGCATCCAGATGTGGACCACAGGCACACTGTGATGAGGAAGGAGGGGGAGATAGGGAGGGAAGAAGGGAGGAAGCAAGGAAGGAAGGAATAAAGGAATACAAATTTGTGAGAAACAGCCAATCTCTGATAACAAGGTGAGGTTACTGAGACAGTTTAATGTCAAAAGTCACACACCATGGCAAGGCTGAGGACAGTAACAAGACACAAGGTAGTTATGCTCTCCCAGGCAGAATAAATCCAGGGAGACAAGGGTTCCCAGATGTGTTGTCCAAGCTCTTCTTATGAGGCATGGATAGAGATGCAACGTTGAGCACTGTAGACGAGCGGTTGGCCAAGGAAACTTAATGCAGCAGATGGAAAATACATCATGCTTACTTCATTTTGCAATTGCAAGATGTCCAGCAGTGTCATCAGCTCAAAATCGGTAGAAACTGGTACACCCATCTACTGTCTGGAGAAGTCTTCTCACAAGTGGTCTTCATGGAAGTCTTATGGATGACTTAGAAAAAAGGTCAAGTGAACTGGAGTGGGGGGGGGGGCGGAGCCTGGACTGCAAGCAGGCAAGACGTGCACCGCAAGTGCTCCTGCTGGCACTGCCAAACACCCGGTGATATACTGGGCTGGCAACCTGGTGACCTCGACCAAAGGCGATCCCCAAGCTGGGGGCTCCTAACCCTGCCGATGGCTACCCGAATTGACGCCCTGAAGCAACGGAAACAACATCGGCAGGCTGAGGCCTACCAGACTCAGACTGGGGGATGGACGGCCGCTCTCCTCCGGACGAACAAAGCTAAAAGAAGCACGACTCCACCTCCCCCCCCCCGCCTCTGGACCGGCGGGGGATATCCCGGTCCACCCTGGAGAGCAGTTAGCTACACCTGTAGCCTGCAGATCATATACACATGCAAACCCCCACAATGGCGGACGCAGCCCGCGCAACAACAAGTGGCTCGGCTGCAACAGAGGAGAAACCTAACAACGCCTATACCTACACAATGAGGTGGCTGGATCAGATTTTCCAGGCTTTCTGGCTTAAATTGCAAGCACGCCTGCAAGCCACCACTATCCAAAGCTCAATGCCGCGAAAGGGAGGCAGGAAAACGAGTCACCCCAGCGTGGCAAAGCCTCCTCAGAGCACTACATGTAACACACCGCTCCCGAGACCTCACACCCGCTTACACAGGCGGAGAGCGACACGAGGCAAGCCCCCCAAGCATCACCCACGCGGGCGAAGAACCAAGCACTGACTGAAACAAATCATCATCACCTCCGCCACCCCAAAGATTGGGAAATTCTTGGTCCCTCGCAGAAACCAAGTCTGTGGTTCAAGGATGCCGGCCTCCCTGCAAACCTGGGGCCGAGGAGACAACGTACTTCCAAGAGCCACCAACTCCAGTGATCCAGCTACCCTGCCACCTGAATCTGCTAAGCTGGCTTGCGGGACTATCACCGGGCTGCACTTTTCCACCTAAGGACATGAGCGGCTGCTCTTGCCTCGACGCCATGCACCAAATCTTATATACTTTATATTTTGATTTTCATTTTTGCTGACCCTCTTTATGCTAACCTATGATGCTGCAATGTAACGTGCTACTAATAATGCAACCAGGGGCACACTTACTCTACAGCATGCCTATCTACAGTCTAGCTTAAGCTATACCAACATGCAGAGCTAGATGATATACCAATATGCAGGGAAAGATGATTTGCTGAAATACTATCCTGATACGCTGTACTAGACCCTCTTGTAACATATGAGTACATATACTAAGAATAGCCGTGAATTAAGCAACTACTGTACCCTTAGTATGCTTAGCTTGGGCAAAGCCATTCAACCACTGCATGTCAGATAGTAGCGGGAATGAGACCTACACTCTTTGCATCAAACGTTGCTTACCCTCACATGACAGCCATCCGGTTATAAACTACACATACGGAGTAAGCCTCCACACAGAGATTCATTAGTTCAGATAGTTTAAGCGATATACACAATATAAAAAATGTGCAAGTTTTCAGCATGCCATGTTTATGTTTTACTCATGAAAACCACGCTTGTGAAAGCTATTATGGCTATACAAGCACTGCTGTAATCTTATGCACAACAAAAATAAAAAATTACCCAAAAAAAGTGAACTGGGGTGCAGAAAAATGGCATCAAGTGCTCTAGACTGACGAGTCAAAACTTTAAATACTTGGCTGCAGCAGAAGGCAGTGTGCTTGTTGAAGGGCTGGAGAATTATACAATAATGAGTGTTTGCAGGCAATGGTGAGGCATGTTGGAGGTTGCTTGCACGGTTAGGGATGCATTCTACAAATGGAATTGGGGATCTGGTCAGAATTAATAGTCTTTTCAATGCTGAGAAGTACAGGCAAATAATGGTCTCTTCAATGCTGAGAACTATAGGCAGATAATGGTTTCCTCAATGCTGAGAAGTATAGGCAGATAATGGACTCCTCAATGCTGAGAACTATAGACAGATACCATATATACTCGAGTATAAGCCGACCCGAATATAAGCCGAGGCCCCTAATTTTACCCCAAAAAACTGGGAAAACGTATTGACGCGAGTATAAGACTAGGGTGGGAAATGCAGCAGCTACTGGTAAATTTCTAAATAAAATTAGATCCTAAAAAAATTATATTAATTGAATATTTATTTACAGTGTGTGTATAATGAATGCAGTGTGTGTGTATGAATGCAGTGTGTGTGTGTGAGTGCAGTGTGTGTATATGAGTGCAGTGTGTGTATGAGTGCAGTGTGTGTGTATGAGTGCAGTGTGTGTGTATGAGTGCAGTGTGTGTATGAGTGCAGTGTGTGTATATGAATGCAGTGTGAGTGTGTGTATGTGTTGCAGAGCCTTGGTGGGGGGTGGGCATTTTAATTATTATTTTTTTTAATTATTATTTAAATAATTTTTTTTGTTATATTATTTTTTATTTTATTATTATTTTTAAAATATTATTATTTTATTATTATTTATATATTTTTTCATTCCCCCCCTCCCTGCTTGATACATGGCAGGGAGGCGGGCTCTCACTCCCTGGTGGTCCAGTGGCATTGGCAGTTCAGTGGAGGGGGGCTGGCAGAGAGCGTTTACGGCTCTCGCGAGACTTACACTGGGAGCTGACCGGACCGGTGCGGAGGAGAAGGGAGCTGACAGGAGCTGCAGGAGAGGTAAGTAAACACTCTCTGCCAGCCCCCCTCCTACACAGCCCCCTTTTCTGTATTATGGCAATGTAAATTTCCATAATACAGACATTGACTCAAGTATAAGTCAAGTTGGGGTTTTTCAACACAAAAAATGTGCCGAAAAACTCGACTTATACTCGAGTATATACGGTAATGGTTTCCACAATGCTGTGAAGTATAGGCAGATACATATTCATTGTGCAGTATCATCAGGTAGGCATCTGATTGGCCCAAAATGTATTCTGCAGCATGACAACCTCAAATATACAGCCAACTATTTTCAGTGTAAAGAAAAACAAGGAGTCTTAAAAATTATGGATCTCATCACCAGACACTGAAGTCGCCTAAATCCACAGAATACCTGTGGGAGTTCTCCAAGATATTTGGAAAAACCTCTCTGTTGAGTTCCTTCAGAATTATGTTCATTTGAACCTAGAGGAATTAAAACGGTCTTGAATGCAAAGGGTGGTCACTTTGCATTTTGTTAACTGATACAAAAAATATTAACATTTCTCTTTTGAAAGCATCCTTACCTTACTTCATTTTTACACACCTGCCTAAAATTTTTCCACAATACTGTGTGTATATATTTACATTTTCAATCTACAATTGTAATCATTAAATACGTATTTAGGTATAGATTTCTATTATGCTTATAAAAGCTTCAATTTAATATTTTTGGATAAACATTTACATATGTTAATATTGATTTACATTGATATATATTTTTTTATATAACATATTTTTTGAGATTTTATTATTAAAAAAAATAATAATTTGAAAAGTTTAGCCAAAAATATTTAATCATGTGAAAACCTTATCCAAACACACATCTGATTTTACAATACAATATTTCTTTATCTATTCGATCTTTGTAGACATGATAGAGACATTGGCTTGCGTGTAAGGTTATTTAAGTCTCCTATATCGGTTTATTTATATCTGTCGCACTAATGGTTTTTGTAACTGTTAAACAATTTGTGGGTTTTACATTAAAGGGACACTCCAGGCACCCAGACCACTTCTGCTCATTGGAGTGGTCTGGGTGCCAACTCCCACTACCCTTAACCCTGCAACTGTAATTATTGCAGTTTTTTTTTAAACTGCAATAATTACCTTGCAGGGCTAAGTCCTCCCCTAGTGGCTGTCTATTAGACAGCCACTAGAGGGAACTTCCTGCTTCACAGCACAGGTTTTCTGTGCTAGAGCGTCGCTGGACGTCCTCACGCTGTGTGAGGACCTCCAGCGTCGCTCTATTCCCCATAGGGAAGCATTGAAATTAATTTTCAATGCTTTCCTATGGGGTGCGCTAATGCACATGCGCGGCATTGCCGCGCATGCGCATTAGGTCTCCTCGGCCGGCGGGCGCAATCAGTCTCGCCCACCGGCCGACGTAAGCAGAAGGAGGAGCGGCGGGGGAGGAGGAAGCAGCGACGTGGGACCTGTCGCTGCCTCTGGTAAGTCACTGAAGGGGTTTTCACCCCTTCAGCAACTGGGGATTGGGGGGTGGGAGGAAGAGGGACCCTCCAGTGCCAGGAAAACGGATCGTTTTCCTGGCACTGGAGTTTCCCTTTAATAATAGTTAACACATACAGATATTTGTTTAAAAATACATAGGGATTAAAGAGAGAGCGCAGGTAACTTGTTTTTCTTTGGTTTTTACTATATATTGGGGCTGATGTGTACTGTAGTCATTTAGCGCAGGACTTATCTTTCTGCATTTGTATCAATTTTTTGCATCACTCAGCCTTGTTACAATGCAGCCGCCCATCCCATGTGTTCCCTATTAAGGGTTAATAATGTATAGGGGTGTATATAAAAAATACCCCTTTCTGTCACATTAGAGATTTTTGCCAGAGGCTCAAGGAAGCAAGGTGAATGGTTAGAGTTAGGACCCACCTAGGGGGGTCTGCCTTGACGTTGGCAGGTGGGCTCATCCTCTCATGGCCATTGGAGGTAACTAAAAAACCTCCATTTGTTTAAAAATACATAGGGATTAAGGAGAGAGCGCAGGTAACTTGTTTTTCTTTGGTTTTTACTACATTCAGATATGTGTAGAGACTACTCACTCATTTTTCTTCAGTTCCCCTTTTGTAAAACACAAACATAACAGGTCCACTGTGAAATATGTCTATGGTGGAGCAAAATTAGAGCTCAAAATAAACAACATACAAACGTAAAAAAATCAATATTACACATAGGGAACATAATCCAGAAAGAGATAATAATATATCCACAAATACAATAAATACAGCATGCTGAGATTTATTTTGAACATGTCATGCGTATAATCTGAATATGCACAATATATGATGTATCATTGCTATGTCTGTGTAGTAGTATTCTTTGAGTGGCACTGATCACTGCATGTGAAATGATGAGCATAATTTGAGTTATATTGTAACAGGGCAAAGTTCATCCAAGCACAGCATCTCTACTGATATTTTGTGTCAGATAAGAAACCAATGGATGGTCGGATGTTGTGGATCCTCCCTAATAGGAATGTCAAAGATTTGCCATCATCTATAGTACTAACTGTACAGGATGGACCAAATATTAATAACGTCCCTCAGACTTCATGTCTCTTCACTTGTTACCAGAGCAACGTGCAGCTAGATTTACGCAATACAGGAACAAGGCCAAGCCCCAGCTAAACGCAGTAGGAACAGGTGATTGTGTAAGTTATATGACACATGGTGATTATACAAATTCCATCGGGGAAAATATCACATGACTAAACAAGCAATGCTGTGTCATAGCTAGAACAAACAGTTCTTGCCCCCTAAGCTAGCACTCCCCCAGTACGTAAAGAGTTAAAACAAGCAGTTGCTGAAAATGTGCAATTAAATGTATGCCAATCACTTATTATCTTTACGTAGAGAAAATTTTACCACCTGAGTTTTCTCTCTCCTCGTAAATGAAGGGATTCATTTTAGACAAGGCCGGAGCAGATTACACAGTTTTGGAAGCAGGAGTGTTGAAATAAATTTAGATGTACTGCCAGTAAAACAGTTTCATTAAAAAAAGTAATTCGTATATTTGTTTTCGAGGTATTACATAAGTGTTTTTCTTTAAAAATACTTTATTGTGGTATATTTTTTATAAAAGTGATCAAGTTCCTTCTTACCTTCTGTATTTAAAAAACATGAAATCTACTGGGATAAAATTTAGCAGCTTACAACTGTTTCAGCAGTAAATCGCAAGTAAATTCACACCAGAAGCAGACGGAATACCGTGGTACTGAAATGCTTTGCATGGTATTATACTGGGTTTCAGTTTGCATGCCCATGTGACATCAAATCACGCATATGCCAGGTGTACAGAGGAGCAGTCTGAGATATGTACACAGTGAGCACACAGAATTCTACTAGAACCAAGTGAAGTGAAAGATGCAGGCCCAAATACATTTATTCTAAATGTATTACATACAAAACTAACAACTAATGTAAAGCAAACATTCTCTCTTCCCGGAACTCTTTCATTATTATTTAGCTTGTTTTATGAACTTTGACTTGTACAAAAAAATGTAAAAAAATAAACTTGATTATTTCTTATTTTTCTAATAAGAAGTACACAATTGACTGATGTGTTGAATATGATTCACTGTATTTCATGTGAAATTAATTACATTATTACCACAACAGAACAGGTGTTGGTATACCACAGTGCCTTGTCCTCCTGGGCTTTCAGATTGAAGTACTACAGACAGGAAGGAATAACAAGATGTAGACTTTCACTTTGTATCCAGTAGAAGGGCTTTATCTGGGCCCAGAAGGTTTAGGTAACTGCGGTTACCATCTTGGAGATTCATATAGCTGCTTGTTGTAGGTGAAATAAAATGGCTTGCCAACCGATATATTATGCACGGATTAGTTAGGCTACTATATAGCTTCCATTAACTTTGGGGTTTTGTTTAACCCCTTAAGGACCAAACTTCTGGAATAAAAGGGAATCATGACACGTCACACATGTCATGTGTCCTTAAGGGGTTAAAGGGTTACTGCATCCAGAAATGGTTTAGTAAAATACTGTTTTTGGTTAGAGAAACCCTTACTGGCATGTTCCACGCTCCCCCACCCTCCCTCAAAATCATTGTTTGCCTGTTGCCAGTATGCTAGGTGTAGTTAATAGTCACAAATTTAACATTACCCAGCCTCGCTCCAGGCTGGCAAATGGCGCAGCCAGAGGTGGTGTTATACCTCTGTCAGCACTGGGCTACATCTCTGCATACTGACTCAGAGAACCATGAACACTTAAAATCACTGAAGTGGTCATGGTGCTTGCAGTGACCCTTTAATTTCCAACGGCTGGGGCTACTGTTACTGCCAAATTATTCTAGTGGATTAGCAAAATGATTGGTGACAGACTAGTAGTTTCCAGCTAGATTATGTATCATAACTCATAGATCATTAAAGGGACACTCCAATGAATAACAATTGAGTATATAATGTCCCAAAGAAACTATGTAATTTGTTTTGTACGTTTCCTTTGAGTGCTTCTGACCAGCACAAATATTTTGTGGCTGTCTAATCACAGATTTCTCAATAACCTATATTAAAACTCAATGAGACGTTTTTGCAAGCCAGGTGCTTTGAGCAATTGCCTGCCTCTTAAGTTTAGTTCCACTAAGCTAAACAACCAGGAAGTAGCAGGACATGTTGTCTGATTGACAGCCTGGGGGTGTAACAAGGTTTATTTTTAAATTGCCGATTTCTATTTCTATTGAAATCAGTGCTTTTTATAAAAAGAGAGGACACACTTCACACATTAAGCTGAAGCACTTTATGTCTTTGAAGTGTTCTTTTAATGAATGTACCTGTTATTGACTTTTATAAAAATAGAAGCATTATGTGGCAAGAAACCCATGACAATTTGTTTGCAATAAAAAGTTATTTCTACTAAAGTAAGTTGCGAGGTGGAGCCTGCATGATCGTATTTGTTGTTCCAGCACATCCAACAGATGCTCAATTGGGTTGAAATCCGAGGAATTTGGCACCCGTTACAATACCTTGAATTTGTTGTCATGTCCCTTAGACCTTTCCTGAACATTTTTTGGCCAAAGCCATTTAGGAACACCATTGCCATGAAGGGGTGTATGTGGTCAGCAATAATCTCTAGGTAGGTGGCATATGAGTGTCAGTGAGCTTTTGTTTAGTGAGCTTGTCTGTAGTGATCTTGTGATCTTGTGTGTGTGTAGCAAGCTGTGTGTAGTGAGCTTGTGTGTATTTGTCAGTGAGCTGTCTATATTGAGCTGTGTGAGTTTGTGTGTAGTTAGATGTTTGTAGTGAACTGGTATATGTTAATGAGCTTTATTATTTATAAGCTTGGTATGTGTGTGTAGTGAGCAGTGTTTAGTGATTTTTTTTATAGTAAGCTTGAATGTCTGTAGGTAAATGTGTGTAATGATTTTTAAATAGTAAACTTCTGTGTCTGTGAGTGAACTTGTGAATGTGTTAGTGAGCTTGTGTTTAGTGAGCTTGTGTGTGTCAATGAGCTTGTGTTTAGTGAGCTTGTGTGTGTCAGTGAGCTTGTATTTAGTGGGTTTGTGCGTGGTGAGCTTGTGTGTGTATCTGTGAGCTTGTGCTTAGTGAGGTGTTTGTGTCAGTGAGCTTGTGTGTGTGTGTCAGTGAGCTTGTGTTTACTGAGCTTGTGTGTGTTAGTGAACTTGTGTGTGTAGTGAGCTTGTGTGTGGGTGTGTATGTCAGTGAGCTTGTGTTTATTGAGCTTGTGTGTGTCAGTGAGCTTGTGTTTAGTAAGCTTGTGTGAGTCAGTGTGTGTTTAGTGAGAGTGTGTGCTTAGCAAGATTGTGTTTAATAAGCTTGTGTGTGTGTCAGTGAGCTTGTGTGTATCAGTGAGTGTGTGTGTATCAGTGAGTGTGTGTAGCGAGTGTGTGTTTAGTGAGCTTTCGTGTGTCAGTAAATGTGTGTGTAGTGAGTGTGTGTTAGTGAGCTTGTGTGTAGTGAGCTTGAGTGTTTAGTAAGCTTAGTGAGCTGTCTGTAGTGATCTTGTGATCTTGTGTGTGTGTAGCAAGCTGTGTGTAGTGACCTTGTGTGTATTTGTCAGTGAGCTGTCTATAGTGAGCTGTGTGAATTTGTGTGTAGTTAGATGTTTGTAGTGAGCTGGTATATGTTAATGGGCTTTATGTAGTAAGCTTGGTATGTGTGTGTAGTGAGCAGTGTTTAGTGATTTTTCTATAGTAAGCTTGAATGTCTGTGGGTAAATGTGTGTGTAATGATTTTTAAATAGTAAACTTCTGTGTCTGTGAGTGAACTTGTGAATGTGTCAGTGAGCTTATGTGTAGTGAGCTTCACTTTGTGCATGTATGCGCACGAACTAACATTTTGAATAAAATAAATACATTTACTTTAAAAAAATACATATATATATATAAATATATATATATATACAGTGAGGGGAGAAGTATTTGATCCCCTGCTGATTTTGAACGTTTGCCCACTGACAAAGAAATGATCAGTCTATAATTTTAATGGTAGGTGTATTTTAACAGTGAGAGACAGAATAATAAAAAAAAATCCAGAAAAACACATGTCAAAAAAAGTTATAAATTGATTTGCATGTCAATGAGTGAAATAAGTATTTGATTCCCTATCAATCAGCAAGATTTCTGTCTCCCAGGTGTCTTTTATACAGGTAACGAGCTAAGATTAGAAGCACTCTCTTAAAGGGAGCGCTCCTAATCTCAGCTCGTTACCTGTATAAAAGACACCTGTCCACAGAAGCAATCAATCAATCAATCAGATTCCAAACTCTCCACCATGGCCAAGACCAAAGAGCTGTCCAAGGATGTCAGAGACAAGATTGCAGACCTACACAAGGCTGGATGAGCTACAAGACCATAGCCAACCAGCTTGGTGAGAAGGTGACAACAGTGATACATGATAATGAGAACAGTGAGGAGTCAGCCCAGAACTACACAGGATGATCTTGTTAATGATCTAAAGGCAGCTGGCACCATAGTCACCAAGAAAATAATTGGTAACACACTACGCCGTGAAGGACTGAAATCTTGCAGCGCCTGCAAGGTCCCCGTGCTCAAGAAAGCACATGTACAGGCCCGTCTGAAGTTTGTCAATGAAAATCTGTATGATTCAGAGGAGAACTGGGTGAAAGTGTTGTGGTCAGATAAGACTAAGTTGAGCTCTTTGACATCAACTCAACTCGCCGTGTTTGGAGGAGGAGGAATGCTGCCTATGACCCCAAGAACACCATCCCCACCGTCAAACATGGAGGTGGAAACATTATGCTTTGGGGGTGTTTTTCTGCTAAGGGGACAGGACAACTGCACCGCATCAAAGGGACGATGGACCGTATACTGTCAAATCTTGGCTAAGAAGATGGGTCGTGGATGGGTCTTCCAGCATGACAATGACCCAAAACACACAGCCAAGGCAACAAAGGAGTGGCTCAAGAAGAAGCACATTAAGGTCCTGGAGTGGCCTAGCCAGTCTCCAGACCTTAATCCCATTTAAAATCTGTGGACGGAGCTAAAGGTTTGAGTTGCCAAACGTCAGCCTCGAAACCTTAATGACTCGGAGAGGGTCTGCAAAGAGGAGTGGGACAAAATCCCTCCTTAGATGTGTGCAAACCTGGTGGCCAACTACAAGAAACGTCTGACCTCTGTGATTGCCAACAATGGTTTTGCCACCAAGTCGAAAGGGTCAAATTACTATTTCACTCATTGACATGCAAATCAATTTGTAACTTTTTTGACCTGTGTTTTTCTGTATTTTTTGTTTTGTTATTCTGTCTCTCACTGTTAAAATGCACCTATCATGAAAATTATACACTGATCATTTCTTTGTCAATGCACAAAATCAGCAGAGGATCAAATACTTTTGCCCCTCACTGTGCAGTTCTAGGAACAGCTAAGATACTGCGCAGAACCCTCAAACTCCCAGGCCTCTGGTAGAGGACCTGAGAATGAGGAATAAACATACCCCCTAGGAGGGGTGAGAAAATAAAATTGTATTATATATATATATATTATACTGCATTCATTAGCATGGATGATAGCCTTGCAACATTCAATCTACAATAACTCTAACTACAATGTTCCAAAGCAAACAATGCTGCTGTAAAATGCCTGCCCCCCCTTACCTCCTCCCCTTAGTAAACAAAAACTGAATCATAGATAATGCTTGCACAAGGAGATTAGTGATTTAATTTTCATAAGTGCACGCCTATAGGTAAAAAAAAACCCAACATATATGCTGACAATAAGGTTGACAGCAACTCGCTCAGCCAGTTCCTTTTTTTTTTTTAGCTCCTATATAAATATTGGAGGCTCTGGGCACTGCAGAGGGAGAAGTGATTAGTTGTCATAGCAGAACTACTCAGAAATTTCCTGTGCCTTGCCGTCTAGACAGCTGATAGTGTGTTTCTGTTTACTTGCGGCACCTGGACGTTCCACAACACATGCAGTTCACCCACAAGCACGCACACTTTCTTACTATGCCCTCCCTTATCTGAAGCACAGCTGCTTAGTATCTGCTAGGGAAAAGCAAACGACAGCTAGGATTTCATTGGGCTGTATTACATGAGCATTACTGGCCAGCATGTTTCATGTCAGAAACTGATCTCTGAACCAGTGACCGAGCTTGTTGATACGTGGTCGGGTGGCAGTTGCTCCATCCCTCATGCAGCTTTGTTGCTATTAATAGTTTGGTTACAATGTCTCTCTATTGAGCTTTTCTCAATGTACAGACCCAACATACATATAACAGCCATGACTGGGTGCTCAGGGTTTAATCGCTGAGTCAAACCGGGTTACTCACTGGCCGAATGACAATTCTCATATTTACTAAAGCTAACTCCGGTAAGACTTTGAGCGGCCTAACCACATTTGCAACAATCAGCAGGTGACTGCTTTAAAATCAGGACTTTTTGCTTCAAAACCCTATACAAAATATGGGATCTGGAATATGTAGAAAGCACCAATTTTAAACTAAATGAGGATCAAATGCATCCAGAAGGTTGCTGATTCACAAATAATCTTTTATAGTCAATCTTTCTTTATTAAGAGATTTTCAAGGGGTACAGAAAAAAAAAGAGAAAGGGGTAGGGGTATACATGTTAATTCACGTTATACATTAAACAGGGTTAACTTCGTCAGCATTGAACAGGTATATATTCAGTCCCGATATTCATCGTGTCCCACTGTATGTGCCTATTGACATAAATCTCTTGAACAGCAGTCGTATGTGATATTCCCTATTACAGGCTCGGCTTGACTAACTGAGGTAGGGTTTTCCCAACTAACCACGTCTCACAGTTACCCCTAAACATCTCGACCTGTAGGGTCCGCTTCCAGTGCCCGTTCTATCTTGGTGAAAGGGCTGATATTCAGATTAGGCCTTGCAAATCCCTGTCTCCGACCTCCATGTGCAGTTATCTTTTTATAGCTTGTTCCTTTGACAGAGATACCTGCTAGGATGGGCCCTTTACCCCTATGCTAACGTTGAAAGGGCTGCAATCTTTGCTCAGAGATTGTGTTTGCGTGGGAAAGGTAACACGTTGTCCTGACGTACAGGATAATAACATGAATTCGGCATCAAGCAATAGGTATTATCGGTATAAGTACAACAATACAAACATATATTATAAATTGGTTCCAAAACTCAGGGGTTTGAAGAATACCGCTTCTGCTACCGGTGTATTTGTCATGGGTAAGTCTGGTCTTGTCACAATGTCTTCCGTCTCCGTCCTTTACTTATGCAGTGGTGGCTAAGTTCCCATGGGGATGGGAATCTAGGTCAGAGCGTCTCCTAGGACTGAAGTTGTCTGGTGTAGGTTTCTGTGGGGGTAGTCATACGTCTGGTGGGTCACTGTCAAGTTTTCGGACGCGTGGAGTCCTTGTGGGGCAGTCATACTTATCAGTCTACAGAGTATCCGCGGACCTCGGGGTCCGAGACCTCAGCATGCCTCTCCGTTTCAGCCAGTGCGCCCTCGTCCATCTGTATATGCCAATCATGAGTCCGAGCTAGCGGTGCAGCCTTAGTCTAGTGTATTTTGGACCGTGGAGTGTGAGGATCTAAGCAACGTGTAAAGTTGTAGGCTATTGCGGTTCTGGCTAACCGTGGCGTGTGTAGACGTGTAGGTACAGGAGGTGGGATGGGGGAGGGGGGGTCGGGAGGGGAGGGAGTTCTCACCCCGAGGCGAAGGCGGGCGAGGGATCGTCCCCATATCCCCCCAAGCATCCAGCCGAGCGCACCGCGGGTTCCCAGTCAGATCGAAGGGGTCTAATATCCCTTATTGTCGCTCAACCTATCTTCACTGTAAGCCAATGGGCAACATTTACCCCAACTACCAGCTGTTCCATCCCGCGGATCTCCTCCACTTTGGCCATCCATTCCTGTGGGGAGGGTGTCATCGCTGTCCTCCATTTCATAGGAATGAGAGATTTAGCAGCGTTCAGTAGATGTTTAGTCAGTGATTTTTTGTATTTCGATATGGAGATCGGCGTGTGGTGTAGGAGCATCGGGAGCGGTTGAAACAGGAGATCCGGGTCTATGATGTTCGCGATCCGCTGGTGGGTTTGTTGCCAGTACGGGACTATGAGCCTACAGGACCACCAGATGTGTAGGTCCGTGCCGTCTTCTTCCCCACAGCGCCAGCAAGTCGCGGGGACCGTTGGTATCATCCTGTGAATCCTTGCTGGGGTTCTGTACCAGTTGGTCAGCAGTTTAAAATTGAGCTCCTGCTGTTTGGAGCACAGGGAGCTCTGGTGTGTTAAGACGTGGATTTTGGTCCATTGCGGGTCCGACAGCTTCACCCCCGTGCTCTCTTCCCAGCGCGTTATATGATTGAGGCGTAGCGGCTGTTGCGACGACAGAAGCATTGCATAGAGGTTCGAGATTCCTCTACACAGATGTGTGCGTTTCGTGCAGATTCGTTCAAATTCTGTGAGGGGTCTATGGAATAGTCGCCTCCCCTGTTGGGCTAGGTAGTAGGTCTTAGTTTGGAAGTACCTGAACCTATCGAGGCCTGTAGGGGTACGTTCCGGCATCAAATCCATTAGTTGTTTCAGCTCTTCCCCTTCGCACCATTGTCGCATGTACGTCCAATCCGAGAGTCCGAAGGTCGCGATGTCCTGTGGTGAGAGTCCTCCCGCTAGTTCCGGGTTATGCGTTATCGGCGTCAGCGGGCCTGGGGTGGTGGTCAGCGTGAGAGTGATCCTGATACGATCCCAGGTTCGGAAGGTCGCCCCAACGAGCGGGTGGCCACGTAGGTGTTCACTGGCGAGGGGGTCCCCAAGCCAAGTTGCGGCCGGGAGCGTTCCAGCCATCTGAGCCCTCTCCATTTGTATCCATCGCTTATCGGAGTTGGGTACATGCCAATCTACTATGCGTTGGAGGTGGGTTGCCCTGTAGTAGTCGAAGAGTGAGGGGAGCCCCACACCCCCTTGAGCCTTGGGCAGTCGGAGGTGTAGTCTCTTCAGTCTGGGAGTCTTTGATTGCCACACAAACTTGGTAATGGCTGTGTCCATTGATCGGAAAAAAATCTGTGGTATGCCTATAGGGATGGCCTGGAACAGGTACAGTAGTCGCGGTAGAAGATTCATTTTTATTGCGTTCATCCGGCCAAACCAGGAAATACACAGGCCCGACCAGTGCACCATGTCCGACCGTAGTCTGTGGATCATGGGTTCGAAGTTGTGGGCATACATCCGAGTCAGGTCAGTGGTCAGCCAGATCCCCAGGTACTTGATTTTAACGGGGCACCACTTGAATGCGTATTGAGTCTTGAGATGTGTAGTCATTCCCTCTCCAGTCGTAACGGGCAGGGCCTCCGATTTATCTGTGTTCAGCTTCATATTAGATACCTGTCCGTATTCAGCAAAGGCCCTCAGGAGATTCGGGAGGGTGGCCAGGGGTTCGCTGACGAAGAATAACATATCGTCCGCGTATGCGGCTACCTTATGCTCCTGACCACCCAGGGTATACCCCCTAATACCCCCATCCCGTCTGACCGCCCCCAGGAACGGCTCCAGGGAGAGGGCAAACAGGAGGGGGGACAGTGGGCACCCCTGTCTCGTTCCATTGTGGATTTGTACTGGTTCAGACAGAGCGCCATTAACCCGTATCCTAGCGGAGGGTATCGTATATAGCGATGATATCCACGTTATGAGGTGGGGGCCAAAGCCCATCGCTCGGAGAGTTGCCAACATGAAACGCCAGTCCACCCGGTCAAAGGCCTTTTCCGCGTCGGTGGAAAGGAGGAGGACCTTCAGTCTGGAGCGTGAATGACATTTAGGGCCCGTGTGGTATTGTCTCTCGCCTCCCTTCCTGGGATGAACCCCACCTGGTCTGGGTGGACTAAAGCAGGCACCACTCCTTTCATTCGAGTCGCTAGGATTTTCGTGAAGAGTTTTAAATCCGCATTCAGGAGCGAGATTGGCCGGTAGCTTGCGCAATTAGTGGGGTCCTTACCCTCCTTGTGGATTACCGCAATTGTTGCCGTGAGGGCATCTCTGGGTAGAGTGTCACCGTCCAGTATGAGTTGAGGCCTATGAGAAGTTTGGGCAAGAGCACCTCCCCGAATTCTTTGAAGTAGCGGAGTGGTAGCCCGTCCGGGCCAGGAGCCTTGTTCAGTTTAGAGCCCTTCAATGCAGCTTGGAGTTCGTCGAGAGAGATCGGCGCTTCCAGACTGGCCGCCATCTCCTCGCTTAGGGTTTCCGTGATGTGGCGCTGCAGGTAGCTACTTATACGTTCATCCTGCCGGTGGTGGTCCCTTTCCCCACCTTTAGGCGGTAAATTATACAGGTCACTATAGAAGCTGTGGAATGCCTCTGTGATCTTATCTGGGAGCTGGGTTACACCTTGGGTTCTGTGTTGTATTTTCGTGATGTGGCACTTACGACGTTGCTTTTGCAGCATCCGGGCCAAGAGTCGACCGCATTTACTTGAGTACTCATAGAAGAAGCGATGCAATTTGCGGATCGTGAATTGAAGTTTCTGTTGTAGGATGTCCCTCAGTGCGCTCCTGGCATCTAGTAGTGCCTTGTAGTTCTCCTCTGATTGGGTGTTCTTATGTGTAGTTTCCAGGGCCGCGATCCGCGAAGTCAGGTCCACAACTCGTTGTCGCTGTAGCTTCTGCCTATGTGTACAGATTCTGATCAGCTCTCCTCGGATTACGCATTTATGGGTTTCCCATATTGTTAATGCTGGAATTTCCGGGGTATCATTCTCCTCGAAGAATTTTGTCAACGTCGTACGTAGCTCTGTTGTGACCAGGTCATCATTGAGGACGGATTCGTTCAACCGCCATTGGCGCTCCCTCGGTCGGAATAGGGGGGATTTGATTGTTGCTGTTATTGGGGAGTGGTCCGACCATCCCATGGGTCGTATCTCAGCCGTTAGCAGCAGAGGCAGTAGTTCTCTGGCAACGCAGATGTAGTCCAGCCTGCTATATGACTTATGCGCTGTCGAGTAGTAGGTGAAGTCCTTCTCGTCCGGATGTAGGACCCTCCAGCTGTCCATAAGTCCTGAGTCCTGGAGTGCCTTTCGGATTGCGTGGAGGTCTCGAGACGGGAGGGAACTCGTACCCTTTGAGGTGTCTAGTCTCGGCTCCAAGGCGGCATTCAGGTCGCCAGCTACAATAAGGAAACCTTCCCGGAATAGTTCAAGTTTGCGTATCGTTTTGCGGAGGAAACTAGATTGTCGGGCGTTGGGTGCATAGATGCTAGCGAAGGTGTAGGTGCTGTCCGCAATCGTGCCCTTTATGAATAAATATCGCCCCATTGCGTCTGCTTTGGTTGCCGAGCATTCGAACGGAATCGTACTAGCGAACAGGATCGCGACCCCAGCCTTCTTGGCTGTTTGATGGTTTGCGAAGAACCCCACCGGGTACCTCGCGTCCTTCAAGCTTGGTCCGTCTGGGCCTCGAAAGTGGGTCTCTTGGAGGAGCGCCACTGACACCCGTTCTGCCCACAGGGAGCGCAAGAGATGAGACCTCCTTTCTGGGATGTTTAAGCCCCGGGTATTGCTCGACCAAATACGGAGGGGGGCGGGGGCGAACCCCGTCCCCATGGCTCCCGGGGCGAGAGGGGGAATGGGAGGACCAGGAGGGGGGGAGAGGGAAGGAGTGTGATCTGCTCGACGCAGGTTCACAGTGACTTGGCACCTGTGGTGGCGGTGTCGTGCGGGATCTCTGAGGATGTAGAGTCCTACTTGCACCCACCAGTGTTAGGGGGTGCCCGTCTATGGGGAACTCAGCCCTTTAGGCTCTGGTGCAGTATTCAGTTATCGTTTATGGTATGTGTCGGTATATACCTCTTAGGTGTTATTACAGTGTCTGTCTATGGACTAAGGTATCCAACTACGAGGTTCTCAGCCCTGTCTATCAGGGTGTAAATAACACTAGTGTCGGATATCAAGGGTAAGTGTTCAGTGTCCAGCCCCCCTGGCCGAGGGAGCGTGAGTGACACGGGAGGCATGTGGTCTTATAGAGCGTTTTATAGTCGGTTCAGTCGGAGGGGGGTGAGAGACTAACAGTGCCCGGGGGCCGAGTCCGCCCACCAGGTCTTCATTTAGCTGGGGGGGGATCACCCTCTGTCTGGGAGTGGTGAGGGGGACGGTCGGTGTATCTATTACATGCTTTAGTTAACCTTGTCAGTCCGTCCTCTGAGTATTTCCTGTCTCCCTCAGCGTTGTGACCCCTGTCGGGGGTAAGATGCACTTCCCTGTCATCGGTTGGGGGGATGTCTGGGACCGCCACTGTCCGGAGTCTGCACGGGGCGATATCCGGGGTTACCCGGAGAGACCGGGGGCTAGTACGGTTTTACACTCCTATGCCCAGCGTCTCCACCTCTCCCAAACTGTCTATGTGTGGCAGGGGGTCCTATATACATTCAAGGGCTACTGAAGTGGGCCAATGGGCTTTTCTGAACGCTATGACAAAAACATTAATATCAGTAACAACATTAGTAGGCTTAGCCCCCTCCGCCCTCCCTCCCCTAAGTCTCCGTATCCCACCCATCGTACCCCAACAACATTTGGTAAAAGCAGGGGTCCTTATGTGGATGAATGACCGTGGACAGCTAGGAAGGTGAGGGGGTGTTCATCCTTTAACAGAGGTGGTCTGGACATCCGTCAGCTCTACACGTTCATGCTGCCGGGATTGTCTATTTGGTGCCGGGATATCTAGGCGCCTTGCATGCCCTCAATCCCTAGTCTCACAAAACAATGTCTGTCCTTCCACCACCCTGCGGACCCCCACCCAAAAGGGCCTATTATTGGTATAAGAGCCCCATACTATGGCTGCTGGCTTTGGCACGGTCAGTGGGTACAGCCCTCTAGTAAGGTCGTTCTTTACACTGACCCTTCACTTCATGACAGGCCCACGCTTTGAATCTCAGGGTTTGGCCTCCCAATCCCTCTCCCCCTCCCCAAGTGTCCAGCAAAGAGTCCCCTGTCCCCTTAGCAATCCTCAGCTATTCCCTATCCTGGCAGGGCCCCTCTCTCCCCCAAATCACCGTGTGCACTCACCAGTCCCCATGTTCCGACCATAGTCCAACCAAGTTACTCCTCAGGGCCTTCCGGGCCCCCTCTCCGTTGCGGTTGCTCTAGGCGGCCAGGCGCAGTGTCGGGAACTCGAACAGGAGCCAATGGGTCTCTCCTGGTGGCTGTAGCCTCGTCGAGGATCCAGTTTCGAACCCTTACTTGAGGTAGGCCCAGCGTCCGTTGGAGTCTCGGGACCTCTTCTGGCCAGCGGGCCGTGAGCCAAGCGTTGCCATGCCTCGCCTGCAGGCTAAAGGGGAACCCCCAGCGATATTGAATTCTCTTTTCTCGTAGTGCGCTCGTCACAGGGCGGAGGGCTCTCCTGGCATCGAGCGTTAGGCTAGATAAGTCCTGATATAAAGAAATTACGGACCCTTGGTAGTTAATGGCAGGGAGCACTCTCGCGGCCGCCATTATGGTGTCTCGGAGTCCTGGCGTGGCTATGCAACAGACCACGTCTCGTGGGTTTCCATCTTGTCTTGCTGGTCCCAGGGCTCTATGTGCCCGCTCAAAATGTATGGTGGCTGGGGCTTGTGCTCCCAGGATCTGCCGGAAGAGATCGTTCAGTGAGGTGTGGAGCGGTTCAGTACCTGTTTCTGGCAGGCCGCGGACCCTGATGTTATTGCGTCTGCTTCTGTTCTCTAGGTCTTCCACCTGCCTGCGGATGGCGAGGAGCATGTTACCTTGCCTAGTCACTGCTACTTCTGTGGCCCTGTGTTGATCTTCGCTACCTTGCACAGCCGTCTCCATTTCGAGACGGTGTTCTAGTGTTGTGAGGTCTGTGCGGAGGCCTGCCAGTTCCTCCCGTAGCGCTGTGCGGAGTTCCTGGACTATGGCTCCCCTGTCGGCTTTGGAGAGCATGTTAGCAGAGATCCGGGTGAGTTCAGTTCTAATGAGGGCAAAATCACTTGCCTGGGTGTCTCCCGTCCGCATATCTCCTGCGCTCTCGGAGCTTGGGGATGTGGGCGCCATCTTGGCCGCATGCTGCGGCTCCCCGGAGTCCGACGGTGTTGCAACAAAATCGTCCATCGGACCCGTGTATCGTCTTGGGGAGTTAACCCCCGATGTCTCCGGGGCTAGGTGCTTCTTTGTTCGGACCATTAGTACCCGTGCAAATGCTGTTTTTAGGCTTAGTTTCGGCCAGGGGTGCGGAGCTGATTTACTGAGCGTCCTGCACCATGCTCGTCCAGGCCACGCCCCCCCACAAATAATCTTTTAGGCAAGCTAACAACAATTTGAAGTATGATTTGTCTCATCGGCAGCACAAGCTAACATTTATTAAAATATAGAGGGAAAGGGAGCATTTGTTCAGATTATTCTCAAATTCCTTTAAAGAGACATGCATCACTTTGAGACAACTGTCTCATTCAAAAACTTTAGCTTTGAATTAAATATTTGTCTCATTTTGCAGGCTCAAAAAGAAGGTAAATATGAATTTGTTTCATAATTTCATCTTCTTATTCAAGCACTCTCCAATCCCATCTGGGGGGAAGCATTTATCTACGCGTCAGTGTGCAGTCCCTAGAAATGCTGGAAAAGCACACGTGCAATTGGAAGATCAACATCATCAATGATCATGTCATTTTATTTCCCAAGTACGAGTGTTATTAGTGTTTATTATTGTTTCCCTGTCTCTCAGCACCCTTTGCTCTTATGTTAACAAAGGTTATAAGCTTGCAAATCGTTTCTCATACGTGGCTAGTGTTGTTCACGTGATACTCAGATGGATGCATTAGTAGGTGAGTGAGAGGTGGGTAAGAGGCAGGGAGGAGGCTGAATGAACTCCCCTAGCTTAGAGGTGTGCCGGAAAAAGGAAACTGGCAAAGTTTTTAATACGTTTATAAACGTTTATTACAACAACAACAAAAACTGTATTTATATACTTTTCAACTTTTCTTGCTCTATTTTAGTATGTATATTTGTGTAAAAGTGTTTGCTTGCTAGTTTAAAAAAAAAAATCACTGATGCATGTCCCCTTAATTTTAAATTATTCTAGCAATGTTGGCCTTTAAAAACTAAATATTTGCAAAACTTTGCCATATTTTAAGAAAAGATTTGAGTGAAGATGTTTTCTATGGGTTTGCTTTTTAATGAATTTCTATATTTATTAAGATTTCTTCTAAAAGCCTGGCTGTATTGAAGATATATTAATGTTATGCTTTTATTACATTTGATAAAGGGTGTATTGGTAAAGAATAATGAATGTGGACTTTACACTGTGTGCAGAATTATTAGGCAAATGAGTATTTTGACCACATCATCCTTTTTATGCATGTTGTCTTACTCCAAGCTGTATAGGTTTGAACGCCTACTACCAATTAAGCATATTAGGTGATGTGCATCTCTGTAATGAGAAGGGGTGTGGTCTAATTACATCAACACCCTATATCAGGTGTGCATAATTATTAGGCAACTTCCTTTCCTTTGGCAAAATGGGTCAAAAGAAAGACTTGACAGGCTCAGAAAAGTCAAAAATAGTGAGATATCTTGCAGAGGGATGCAGCACTCTTAAAATTGCAAAGCTTTTGAAGCGTGATCATCAAACAATCAAGCGTTTCATTCAAAATAGTCAACAGGGTCGCAAGAAGCGTGTGGAGAAACCAAGGCGCAAAATAACTGCCCATAAACTGAGAAAAGTCAAGCGTGCAGCTGCCAAGATGCCACTTGCCACCAGTTTGGCCATATTTCAGAGCTGCAACATCACTGGAGTGCCCGAAAGCACAAGGTGTGCAATACTCAGAGACATGGCCAAGGTAAGAAAGGCTGAAAGACGACCACCACTGAACAAGACACACAAGCTGAAACATCAAGACTGGGCCAAGAAATATCTCAAGACTGATTTTTCTAAGGTTTTATGGACTGATGAAATGAGAGTGAGTCTTGATGGGCCAGATGGATGGATTGGTAAAGGGCAGAGAGCTCCAGTCCGACTCAGACGCCAGCAAGGTGGAGGTGGAGTACTGGTTTGGGCTGGTATCATCAAAGATGAGCTTGTGGGGCCTTTTCGGGTTGAGGATGGAGTCAAGCTCAACTCCCAGTTTCTGGAAGACACCTTCTTCAAGCAGTGGTACAGGAAGAAGTCTGCATCCTTCAAGAAAAACATGATTTTCATGCAGGACAATGCTCCATCACACGCGTCCAAGTACTCCACAGCGTGGCTGGCAAGAAAGGGTATAAAAGAAGAAAATCTAATGACATGGCCTCCTTGTTCACCTGATCTGAACCCCATTGAGAACCTGTGGTCCATCATCAAATGTGAGATTTACAAGGAGGGAAAACAGTACACCTCTCTGAACAGTGTCTGGGAGGCTGTGGTTGCTGCTGCACGCAATGTTGATGGTGAACAGATCAAAACACTGACAGAATCCATGGATGGCAGGCTTTTGAGTGTCCTTGCAAAGAAAGGTGGCTATATTGGTCACTGATTTGTTTTTGTTATGTTTTTGAATGTCAGAAATGTATATTTGTGAATGTTGAGATGTTATATTGGTTTCACTCGTAAAAAATAAATAATTGAAATGGGTATATATTTGTTTTTTGTTAAGTTGCCTAATAATTATGCACAGTAATAGTCACCTGCACACACAGATATCCCCCTAAAATAGCTATAACTAAAAACAAACTAAAAACTACTTCCAAAAATATTCAGCTTTGATATTAATGAGTGTTTTGGGTTCATTGAGAACATGGTTGTTGTTCAATAATAAAATTAATCCTCAAAAATACAACTTGCCTAATAATTCTGCACTCCCTGTATTATCAACATTTGCTTGGAATGAAAATGGCATCTGAGTCTCAGAATTCGGTTGGCATCTACCAACCGGAAATGCACCACAAATGCACCACATTATCGCTATAAGCCGGAAGTGGGGACTCAGGGCACCATATATGAACTTCATGGATTGGTTAAAGGAACTATTAATACAGAAGGATACTGAAGTTGTACCTTGCGCTTAACAAAGTCACATCTTGGTCGAAACCCATTGTGCCGCTGTTACTGCATGCTGCAATTAATGTGGCTGAATGGATTTGGATTTCTCTGTATTTTAATTTTATGTATTTTGCAAAAAAAAGTCACTTTGTGACGCATTCACAAATAGTAGCTATACTGCTTCCTCCTCTCTCTCTCACTCTGCTTTTGCAATTTAGTTACACAGTCCAAGGCCCGTCAACAACTAACCTGCTTTTCAAATCCCAGAACCTGGGAAACAGGGGTTCTAATTTGTCAATGTGGAGATCTAAATTGGGTAGCGAGGGGAATAATATTCAGGGATAGTGAAGGAGTAAATTGAAAAGGAGATTTGACTGTCGGGTTATTGCTGGAATGTGATGATTAGGATATTAGTAAATAGCCAGGCAAAAAGGTGGGTGAACCCAAAAACTTCCTCTTGTACACTATGTACATTAGTTCCACCACTGTTTAAGGATGAGAGGGAGTGCAAGATTTAAAAAAAAGCGAATGTATGACTGAAAAATCTGCACAAAACATCTAAATCTTCTGCAGGGATCAAAATCTCTCTCTCTAAAAAAAAAAGTTTATTTACTAAATTCTGAACTGTAGTTTACATAACCTACAATTTTCCTATTTAATCACTAGGATAGCAGCCAAGGTCCAAAACCTACATTTACAGCAACTTTTCTTGCCTCCCTCCTCTAGAAGTACCTTGTCTCTAACTTTAATCTGTGTGACAAGAGATTGCAACTAGTTTAAAAAGTCCCCAGGGTGCTAATGGGTTGCATTAAAGGGACAGTATAGTCACCTGAACAACTTTAGCTTAATGAAGCAGTTTTGGTGTATAAAACATGCACCTGCAGCCTCACTGCTCAATCCTCTGCAATTTAGGAGTTAAATCCCTTTGTTTATGAACCCTAGTCACACCTCCCTACATGTGACTTGCACAGCCTTCCATAAACACTTCCTGTAAAGAGAGCCCTATTTAGGCTTTCTTTATTGCAAGTTCTGTTTATTAAGATTTTCTTATCCCCTGCTATGTTAATAGCTTGCTAGACGATGTAAGAGCCTCCTGTATGTGATTAAAGTTCAATTTAGAGATTGATATACAATTATTTAAGGTAAATTACATCTGTTTTAAAGTGAAACCAGTTTTTGTTTTTTTTCATGCAGGCTCTGTCAATCATAGCCAGAGGAGGTGTGGCTAGGGCTGCATAAACAGAAACAAAGTGATTTAACTCCTAAATGACAGTGAATTGAGCAGTGAAATTGCAGGGGAATGATCTATACACTAAAACTGCTTTATTTAGCTAAAGTAATTTCGGTGACTATAGTGTTCCTTTAAATGTACAGACAAACTGCTCAAACTGGCTTACAGTGCAATGACAAGCTTACGGCCTTAATACATTATTGAGAACAGACACTATTTGAGTCCAGCACAGACCCAACAGCTGTTCACAACTTATTTAAAAATACTTGCATTAATTTTCATTAATTGCTTTATACTAATCATCTATATGTAATCCTGCCCACTCCTGCCATACATCTGTAAATTCCAACAAAGACTTACCTGCAGGTTACAGATCTGAAAATCCTGATATATAATTAATCTCCTTAAGGATCATTGCTGTCTAATTAACATTCTGCTTAGATTGCCTTTTGTTATTAAAAGCTAATTTAAGTGTTTATGCACACACAGTTGACTTCGTGTAATAAAAATGCTTTTCTGGCTTCCATTAATGCAAGTAATAATCCTTAAACAGTTGTATATTATAATTTGTTTTGCCCGAGGACAAATTTGACAAGCTCTCAAAACCCATTTAAAAATAAGCACACACCCAGGCACTAAAATTAAAAAGCAGATATTCTATGTTTAAAGGAAGTTACATAGTTAAATAGCTGAAAAGAGACTTGCGTCCATCG
This sequence comes from Pelobates fuscus, assembly GCF_036172605.1. Classification (NCBI taxonomy): domain Eukaryota; kingdom Metazoa; phylum Chordata; class Amphibia; order Anura; family Pelobatidae; genus Pelobates; species Pelobates fuscus. The sequence goes on from NC_086318.1 coordinate 360,703,380, forward strand.
AGTTCAGCCTTCCTCACATATGTTTTTGCTGTTGATCCAAAAGAAGGCAAAAAAGCACTTCCAATTTTGCAACAAACTTGGAAAAAATTCCTTCTTGACCCCAAAATAGCAGTCAGATGTCTCCTTGGCTCAAGCAGGTATTACCCCACTAATTAGAAATTATATCCCTTTATGTTATGTTTTTGCAAGTATTTATCAAATTGCAAAAAGTCAAAATTGGATCAGCGCTAAAAATGCCACGAGTATGAAAGTATGTAATAGATATAAATAGGCAGCACACCTATAAATAAGGGAGTACCCTCCAATCTCCTATAGGTAGGAATAGAACAACAAAAGCAAGAAAAAAGGGTGCGCCTTTAATACAGAATATTTATGTATAAATAATAAGCAAAAATAATTACAGATAAAGTCCAGAATAATAGTCCATAATACGGGAACTTCTTGTAGGACAACGGTGATTCGTCTCAAATGTAGATACTATTTTTCAGTGTGCCATAAGGGAAGAAGAACAGAGAGAAAGGAAATCCAATGGTACAGTATGTAGGTATAAATGAAAATGTAAGAATATATAAATATTACTCACAATTTTCAGAGCTAAAATCCAGCTCTGGTATGAAGTGCGTGAAGTGGAATGATCCCCACTCAAGGATATATGGAGTGTCAGCTTGTAGTACAGTGGCCCAACGTTGGTTCCGGCCGAAAATAAAAAGATAAAATATATTGTGCTCTCTGCTTTAATTGAAGTAAAAATTAAAAGGAAGTATAATATCGTGAGTACATTGGGGCACTTATGGCAGACCACCATAAAAAAATCGCGGATGATGTGGCACTGCTCAGAGAGGACATTAAAGGCATTACTAACAGGCTGGGGGCTGTGGAGACCACCTCTGAAGGCCACACTAATCAGATTGCGGAACTCCAAAATGCAACAGAAAACCCGGCAACACGAGCTACAAATCGCCGCCCACGAAGATAGGACTCGCAGGAATAACATAAAGTTGCGGGGAGTCGCGGACTCCGTCCTAGAGGCCGAACTCCCACATTTCATCAGGAGACTACTCACAGAGCTGTTAAACCCAAAGGCAGCAAAAGCAATCATCCTAGAGGACATATTTCGCATACCAAGACCGGCGAAGGCCCCACATGCCACGTCAGGCGATTTAATTCTCCAGTTCCAATCGTTTCGAGACAAGAAAGCGGTCCTAGAGGTCGTCAGAGGTCAGTCCACATACCCCTTTGAGGGAATGACCCTCTCCTTCTATACATATTTATCAGGCGGGACACTGGCATGGCGGAGATCCATGAACCCATTCACAGCTCTCCTGCGCCTACATCAAATCCGGTACCGCTGGGGACCAGGCCGTACCCTCACCATAGACAAGGGAGGCACCAAACATGTAATAAACAACATGCAAGAAGCCACTGGGACACTGGAATTACTTGGTCTTCCCGTAGAACCGTTGGCTCCGGCGATACCACCAGCAGGACAAACCAGCACGCAAGGAACATACTCCGCAAATGCACGAGAGTTTGTTCAGCGGATCCATATACAGAGGCCACCACCTGAAGCAGGACTTACCTCGTATAATGTGCAACGGGAACTGTACAACGCCACACATCCCGTCCGGTAACCCGCGAGTCCATGTTTGCCCGTGGCCACAAGATTCCCCCAAAACTACACAGACTGGGGATTTGCATACCCTGAAGGGACTTTAGTGTTTTTTTTATTCTTGAGGTTTCTTTTTTTGCTTTTGTATTGTTGTCTGTTCTCCTACCCACGTGAGCCTTCCTACACATTTGATGGCCATACAGGAATAACGATGCAAATCAGCCAGTTCCAATGTTCACCAATACAGTAACCATAATACCCCAACATACACCATATCACATAACCAGCAGGCCTGCCGCAACATGTAATTATGGGGCATGACATAGCTAAGGCATCTTGTAACTTCACTACTGCTGCACTGTCACCACACGGGCCCACTAAGCCCGCCTTGACCCCTCACATATGCCTTATATATATATATATATATATATATATATATATTTTTTTTTTTATATTCTTTATTTTTGCATGTGCATTTAAGTAACATACGGGCTTGCAGTGCCACGATAGCAACCGCAGGCATAATCATAGCATTTCAAGGAGTGGCATATAATACAGGCACATTTTTATTTTTATTTTTTTAACATGAGAACAACAAGTTGTGTTTCATTAGTAGTAGTTAGTAGTAGTTAGTGAGTAAACTAAGCTAGTCATGCAAATAACATTCCCCGGTACTCCCAGGGTTAAAGGTATATAACATTACATTCTTCCTGTCGCCCAATAGTCCATGCTCTCCCTCCCTTGGGCTGTGGGGGGGACCTCCGCCTGTGTCTCCAGCTGGCGTGGTGCTTTGCCGTCTCCCTGTCAGTGTCGCGGCCGGCACTATGGGTTATCGCGTGTGGGGCAGCGCTCTGCTTGATGTGAGTTGTTGGAGCCGCTGAGGGGCGAACAGGTCGTGCTTGTTGGCGAGTCACCTTCTGAGGCATGAGGGTGTGGGTGCTGGCGCCTCTGGGACCTGGCGCTATTGCCCTCCGTGCAGGTCTCTGGTTTCTGCTCTGTCGAGGGACAGTTTTGGAGGCTCGAGGGGGATTCCCTCTTATTTGGCGCCGTGTTGCCGGGCGGATCCATGCCGCCACCTCTTTTATCGCCCTCTTGAAGGCCTGTCGCCGGGTGTGAAGATCAGTCCACAGACTGGCACATAGCCTGTCATAGAACTCCCCCGTGCGCTTGGGAGGCTTGTTGAGTGTGCGGTTCCTTGTAGACTGTGTCTGTGCCGGCATCTTGTTTGGGCCCGGGCCGCTTCGTCTCGCTTTAGGCATTGTCGCTTGTGCTGGCCGTGGTGTGGGGGTGATCGTCCCCAGCGAGGACCGGGATGACCCCCGCCGGTCCAGTCATCAGAAATAATCACCCCTAAATCCCTTTCCTCTATAGAGTCCTAACCTCAACATCTGAGGAAAGGGATTTAGGGGTGATTATTTCTGATGACTTAAAGGTAGGCAGACAATGTAATAGAGCAGCAGGAAATGCTAGCAGAATGCTTGGTTGTATAGGGAGAGGTATTAGCAGTAGAAAGAGGGAAGTGCTCATGCCATTGTACAGAACACTGGTGAGACCTCACTTGGAGTACTGTACACAGTGTCAATCTATGCACGAAAAAAAAAAAAAAAAAAATCTCCTTTCTTCCAGCCTAAATGCGTGACCTTGTGTCCTATGTGTAGCCCTGTTTATGAATAGAATTCCAGAAAATGGTTTGTACTGGCCCCGAATATATTTGTATAATGCTATCATATACCGTATATACTCGAGTATAAGCCGACCCGAATATAAGCCGAGGCCCCTAATTTTACCCCAAAAAACTGGGAAAACTTATTGACTCGAGTATAAGACTAGGGTGGGAAATGCAGCAGCTACTGGTAAATTTCTAAATAAAATTAGATCCTAAAAAAATTATATTAATTTAATATTTATTTACAGTGTGTGTATATAATGAATGCAGTGTGTGTGTATGAATGCAGTGTGTGTATGAGTGCAGTGTGTGTGTGTATGAGTGCAGTGTGTGTATATGAATGCAGTGTGAGTGTGTGTGATGCAGTGTGTGTGTGTGTGTGTGTGTGTGTGTGTGTTGCAGAGCCTTGGTGGGGGGTGGGCATTTTTATTATTATTTTTTAATTATTTTAATATTTTTTTAAATTATTATTATTAAAATATTATTTTATTTTAATTTTATTATTATTTAAATGTTTATTTGTTTTTTTTTCGTCCCCCCTCCCTGGCTCTCACTCCCTGGTGGTCCAGTGGATGGGCACTGTGTAGGAGGGGGGCTGGCAGAGAGTTTACTTACCTCTCCTGCAGCTCCTGTCAGCTCCCTCCTCCTCCGCGCCGGTCAGGTCAGCACCTCTGTCAGCTCACACTGTAAGTCTCGCGAGAGCCGCACTATGACCCTGCGGCTCTCGCAAGACTTACACTGGGAGCTGACAGAGGTGCTGAACGGACCGGCGCAGAGGAGGAGGGAGCTGACAGGAGCTGCAGGAAAGGTAAGTAAGAGCTCTCTGCAGCCCCCACAGCCCCATTGTCTGTATTATGGCAATGTAAATTGCCATAATACAGACATTGACTCGAGTATAAGCCGAGTTGGGGTTTTTCAGCACAAAAATTGTGCTGAAAAACTCGGCTTATACTCGAGTATATACGGTACCCTCTTTTCTTCGTAAGTAAAATGCTTCATTCCTTTTATTAATTTTGTAGCTCATCTCTGCACTTTTTCTAGTGCCATGATATCCTTCTTTAGAACAGGTGCCCAAAATTGCACAGCATATTCAAGGTGTGCTCTTACCAGCAATTTATAAAGAGGCAAAATTATATTTTCATCCCAAGAATTTATGCCCCTATTCATACATGACAAAACCTTACTGGCCTTAGCAACTGCAGATTGACATTGCATATTGCTGCCTAATTTGTTGTCTTTAACAATTCCCAAATCCTTCTCGTGTGTGGTTATCCCTAATTCAGTACCATTTAGGGTGTAAGTTGCTTGTGCATTCTTGACCCCAAAGTGCATAACTTTGCATTTTTCTACATTAAATTTCATCTTCCATTTTAGTGCCCAGTCCCCCAATCTATCCAAATCCCTCTGCAGCAAAGCAATATCCTGCTCACATGTTATTACTTTACAACGTTTGGTTTCATCTGCAACCACTGAAACATGGCTTTCAATGCCTATTTCAAGATTTATAATTTATAAATATGTTAAATAGAAGCGGTCCCAAAACAGAATCCTGAGGGACACCACTTACCACTTTTGTCCAGCCTAAAAATGTACCATTAAAGACAACTCGTTGTACTCTATCCTTAAGCTAATGTTCTACCCAAGAACAAGAACATTAATCTAGACCAATTTCATTTAGTTTGAAGACTAACCTATTGTGAGGAACCGTATCAAATGCCTTGGCAAAATCCAAGTAGATCACATCCACTGCAACACCCTGATCTATACTTCTACTTACTTCTTCGTAGCATGCAATTAGGTTAGTTTGACATGACCTGTGTTTCATAAAACCATGTTGATTATTGCTAATAACAATTCTCAATGAATTCCTGAATATTATCCCTTAACAGCCCTTCAAATAATTTCCCAGTCACAGAAGTTAAGCTCACAGGTCTATAATTTCCAGGCAATGATTTTGAACCCTTTTTAAAATATAGGAACGACATCTGCCTTCCTACAATCCTCCGGTACAATACCTGAAAAAATAATTTTGAAAAATTAATTACAGAGGTTCACTTATTTCCCCACTTAGCTCCTTAAATACTCGTGGGTGAATACCGCCAAGCCGCAGAGCTTTATTTACATTCATTTTCTTTAACTACTGTAGTTAACTCTCGAGTCATCCAATCACAAGTTAATTGCAAGTTTTTTGCAGCAATCAGTTGCATATCTCTTGCCATAGGATCCTGATTAATATATACCGAAGAAAAATAGTTAATTACATTTCTGCCTTTTCCTGGTCTTCATTAGCTAACAGACCCATCTCTGTTTTCATTTTTTGTTTTTTTTTAGAATTGGTGTACTTGAAAAAAATTTGGGGGTTGGTTTTGCATTCTTTGGCTATCAATTTCTAATTTTCTAGTTTGGCCACTTTAATTACCTTTTTGCAAGCATTATTGGTTTCCTTACATTTTATATAGGATTTGTCTGACTTAAATGCCCTTTTCTTATTTGTAATCTCTTGTTTTACTTCTCTACTAAGCCACATTGGTTTCAATTTGTTTCTTTTATATTTATTACCCAATGGTACATACTGAGAAATGTACCTTTCTAATATTTGTTTGAATAGTTTCCATTTATCATCAGTGTTTTTTTCACGAAGGACTTTATGCCAGTCGATATGTTGTAGAGCTGCCCTAATCTTATTGAAATTGGCTTTTAAAAAATTATACGTTTTAGTATACCCCACATGCTATTGCTTTTCTGAGTTTATTTAAAAAATTACCATATTGTGATCACTATTTCCCAAATGCTCCCCTACTTGAATGTTGGTCAAAAGATCAACATTTTTGTTATAACGAGATCCAGACAAGCATCCTTTCTAGCAGTGGCATACACACAACCCATGGTGCCCCGGTGCGAAAATTGATCCGTGGGCCCCCCCCCGCACGCTTAGTCCGCGCGAGCCGGGGCCGCAACACATGGCGGCGGGCACCTGGTCGATATACATACACTTAAAGGACCACTACAGACACCCAGATCACATCAGCTCAATTAAGTGGTCTGGGTGCCAGGTCCCTCTAGTTTTAACCCTGCAGCTGAAAACATGTTTCACTGAGGATTAATCCAGCTTCTAGTGGCTGTCTCATTGACAGCTGCTAGATGAGCTTCCGCGATTCTCACTGTGAAAATCACAGTGCCTACACACTAGCTAACAGACACACACATATACTGACAGACACACACTCAGTGACATACATACATACACACTTACTGACAGACAGACAGACACATACACACTCACTTACAAAACACACACTCACTAACAGACACCAAACACACTCAGTAACAGACACACACAGTAATACACTCTAACACTAACACACACACACACACACACACACACACACACACACACACTAACACTCACACACACACACATTCTAACACTAACACACACACTCTAACACTAACACACACTAACACTAACACACACACACTCTAACACACACACACACACACACACTCACTCTAACACACACACACACACTCTCACTCTAACACACACACACTCTAACACTAACACACACACACTCTAACACTAACACACACTCAGACACACACACACACACACTCTAACACTAACACACACACACACATACTCTAACACTAACACACACACACACATACTCTAACACTAACACATTGACAGCTGCTAGATGAGCTTCCGCGATTCTCACTGTGAAAATCACAGTGCCTACACACTAGCTAACAGACACACACATATACTGACAGACACACACTCAGTGACATACATACATACACACTTACTGACAGACAGACAGACACATACACACTCACTTACAAAACACACACTCACTAACAGACACCAAACACACTCAGTAACAGACACACACAGTAATACACTCTAACACTAACACACACACACACACACACACACACACACACACTAACACTCACACACACACACATTCTAACACTAACACACACACTCTAACACTAACACACACTAACACTAACACACACACACTCTAACACACACACACACACACACACACACTCACTCTAACACACACACACACACTCTCACTCTAACACACACACACTCTAACACTAACACACACACACTCTAACACTAACACACACTCAGACACACACACACACACACACTCTAACACTAACACACACACACACATACTCTAACACTAACACACACACACACTCTAACACTAACACACACACACTCTAACACTAACACATACACACACACACATTTTTTTTAAATTTAATTCCCCAGCCTCCCTACCTTTGGGAGAGCTGAGGGGATTCCCTGGGGTCCAGTGGTGTTGCTGGCCCTGCTGTCTGGCTGGCGGGTGCGCGAGGGAGCACTCTCCCCTGAGTGCTTCCTGTTCAGCTCCCTCGCGCGCCGTGTACTGATGCCGGAGCCGGAAGATGACATCATATTCCGGCTCCGGTATCAGTGCGGTGCGCGAGGGAGCTGGGCAGAGAGCGCTCAGCCAGGGAGAGTGCTCCCTCGTGCACAGGACCGTTGACAGCACTGCCAGCCTCGGGGGGCCCTGAGGTAGCCAGCTCCTGGGCCCCCCAGGAGAAGAGGCTGGCCACACTGGCGTGCATACCGTGTCAACCCCGGTATGTACGCCACTGCTTTCTAGTTGGTGCTTGTACCAATTGTCACATGAAGAAGTGTCAATCCCCCAGTCGTAACCAGTGATGGGTGCAGGGAATTGGCTCTATCTATGGTACATGAGGTCCATAGACTTCAAAGGTGTACTCTCACGCATGCGTAACATCAGCTCAGAAGAGAACTGGCTCTAAGAGGATGGTGGCACCCATGGGACAGGTCACCTTAGAGGCTTTTTGCAATTTATGCAAAGTCTCCAGATGATGACAGTTGCGCTTTAATATTTACAAATTCGGACGGCAATAGTAGGCTGGGAATACAGGGCTAAGCTGCTTTTAGTCACTAATTATCCATCACTGGATAGAGGTGTGACGAAAGTAGCCTTGTCACTGGCTTTTGGAGGGGCCTGATGGCCAGCCTCTTGCCTCAGGAATATGAGACCCGCAATATGCCTTGCCCAATGCACTTTAAAAGGCTCTGTTCATGTGAAGTATGCACTTTTGTACTCCAGACAGAGAGACCGACTGTTAGCCTTCATTCTCTGAAACTGTTTTGGGCATGGGACCATGTGCACGGTGGGTCAAAAATAAGACTTAACCTCTGAACTGATCTGGGTGATTTTTGGATATGTTGGTCACCCAGATCAGGGCTATCAGGGGATGTAACATTTGTGGGGGTTTTGTATTTTTTAAATTTATTTTGGGGGTTTTATGAAAATGTGTGTTTTTTGTACCTGGAGATAATTGAGTATAATACCTTACTTGACAGTATTTATGTATTTTTAGGGTACTTTTGGGGTGTTTAAAACAAAAAAAATTTTTTTTCTCTGCTTGGAGATAATTGGATTAGAATTAGTACAGTCACTGATCCAATTATCTCCAAAGCAGAGGGGAGGGATTGTGTGCCACGTGTGGGAGGGTCGTGCATTTTAACTCTGTTGTTATTGGTTTACAAGTTTGTGTCACAGTCCCCAACAAGGTCCATGTGGGTGTCACCCTTGCATGGGGACTTGCATAAAACGCCAGCTGTGGCTTCCATTAAACTGAATGTTTTACCCCTTCTTGAAGTCTTGGCTCATGTTTGGGGGATTGGAGAACTACATTCACTCTGGGGATTGCTATAATCATTATACTCCCCTGAGTATAATCACTAGCTCTTATAAGAGCTGTTCCTGCTACGCGCTCTGGACTAGGAGAGGTCTACCCACTGGAAGCTGGATCCTGGTCTTGGGTCCAGGGTGGGTGGAGGACGGCAAGACCCCAACCAAGCTGCGGCGGTTTGTGGGGTCTATGGTGGTTATGGTGTTCCAGTGCAGTGCTTACGGTACTCTCAAGTACTAGGAAGCAGCGATTGACGGAGGTACCGGTCGGGGTGCAAGGCAGTCCGTCACAAGAGGGATCTCTCATAATCTTCCCAAGCTCTGATATTTTCTACGCTTAATCCAGAACATCGTTTTGTCCAAGGATAGGCCAACCTAACCTGAAGGGTCAGGATTACTTTATATTTATATTTTAAAAGATGCCATACTTTCTATTGAAACTACTTAACAATAGATAAGGTTATGCTCTAAATTCTGAAATCTACATGGCAAAGAATATGTCCAAATAGCTGACCTTGAAAAATTCTACAACTATGCAATACGTACAGACTGAATATTTTATTCAGAATTTTTCTATTCAGATTTCAATTCAATTAGTGAATCTAGCATTCCAATAAAACAAAACAACCCTCCAATCAGTACCTTTGAGTATTGACTGTGTTCTGTACTTATGTCAGACCAAAAAAGGGGCCGGTTTGTTCAAGTTAATGGCATGTATCTTTTCTTGTATCCCCAAAAGCGGGACACCAGGGAACAAAGGCAGGACAGTGGGACAGGACCTCAAAATCAGGACTGTTGGTGGGCATGGGTTCAGGATATCCTGACACATCCCTGAGGTGGATCAGTATCCTTTCACAACACTGAAAGCTCCTTAGCTCAGATAGGAAAGACACCACGTGAGAATGAAGTTGTGGCCACCAGGGACCACATCAAGGATCACAGCATAAAGCCAGTCCACAAGAATGTAATCAGTCACTGAAGGGAAAGTAAAGGTGAGCCAAGCGCAGTTAACACAGGTTCATAGCATCAATGTTTTTTTAAAATTCATTTTATGAAAAAATCCTTTCAGATCTGCAAACAAACCTAACCCATCTACACTTTTCCCTGCGTAAAGAGTATAATGCTCTCATTAGTTCACTTTGGCCCCAGCAGGTAGGATATGCTGTATCTTTAAATGGATCCTGTTCAAGAAAATCAATTTAACTTTACTTCCTTCTAAGTAAACATAAGATTGCTCGCGTGGCACGTTTTCATATAAAACCCAGACCCAGGAATAAATGAGGACAGAACAAGCTGCCATAAATCTTAGACTAAAAAAAAATGCCCTTTGGCATTCAATCACAATTTGCAAGCGCAACAATGAGACAGCATTAACAGATTCATTTGTTGGCAGTATGGCAGTGTAAACAAGGCCAGTTCTTAAAGTGGCACGGAATACTGAATGTTTTGTATATAGAATCTTTAGCTGCTAATAAACGAAGGTGATAAGTTGAACCTGGGTGATACTTCTGTGTAATACTCAGTATTAGCACACACTAACATAGGTCATAACCAAATATGTGTAAATCATAATGATTATTCCAAAACATCAAATAATATAAGAACGAAAAGGAAAGACAGAGAATCAAAACGCTATTTTATTTTAGTAATATTAGTTCTTTATTTAGCTCCTAGTAGTCTTTGGAACTCTTACCTCCCGATCTTACATGTGCTAGCTAAGTGACAACAGGGAGTGATAGCAGAGTCAGGGTAACACTACATCAGCGAAGCACGTTCTGCATGAATACAGGTGAAGGAGTAGCTATTGGTTGTGTATGGAGGTTTTGCATCTCGAAGATCCTAGTGGTATGCTAAGGAGGAGCTGTGCAGATCACACACCTCACAACATTTCAACTGGACAAAGAGGGAAACTTTCATCTTAGGGGTATTATTGGGGCAGGGCAGTTCTGAGAACAAAGTATCTTATTTACAGTCACATTTCTAAGCACATTTATTGTAGTTTAAAGACACATTACTGTGCGTATTGCTGTGGAGCTATGTTATACACTCAGACACACCAACAATATAAAGCTCCAGAAAATAGGGACATTATTATAGATTAGAAGGACAAAGGGATTTGGGTCCAAAATAGGGACTGCTCCTCCTAAATAGGGACACTTGGGCGGTATGAGATCAGGATTTTGTAGAGTTTCAGATCGTGGCTTTGTAGTTTTTAGGTTACAGGGCCACCTTTAGTAACTGGCACGGATTTGTCATATTTTCCTTGCTCCTCATGCCACAGGTCACATCTGATCAGTACGAAGAAAATGTGTGCATGGCTTTAAAACCCGATTGAGCACTTTAGGCTGCCTTTCATATAACTCACAAAGAATGGGTGGATAAATAATGGAATTGATGCAAGTGACTTTACTGAGCATGATTGTATGTGTAGCATCCCAGATATAGTATGTGTATAATCAATAAAAAAAAATGATTGACTGAAAGATTTTCTCTACTTTCATGGTAGAGCTCACATCACAGCATGGCAGCTGCTGTAAACCTGGAATTAAACATTTTTGGGTTAATGGGACATTCTAGGCATTAGCACAGTTTTTAGGCATTTTATAGTTTTGGCCTAAATAATTAGCTGTATTTTTGCAAGCTTGATCTTGCATAGTTTTTGCAATACATAAATACATGTGTCTTTCAGAAGCTGATACCTGAACTACAGAAAACGGTAGGCTGAGCACAGAGAGCTTTGAGATATGTCAGTCAGTCACTACCACTACAAAGCATAAAGATGAACAGGCAGTTTGACACAGGTATAATTAGCGAGTTTTCTCATATGTTGGCTACTTAACTGCGTGAACTGGACAAACCTCAAGCATGATAAAATGTGTGAGTATTTGCATCAAAAATTACTTTAAAAATCGTTGTTTTGTTTTTACAGTTTATCGTTTTGAATGTGTTGTTTTCACATATTCTTTCTAAATGCAATATTGGTATAATGCAATGAAAAGAAATAGGCCAATTCTTGCCTAGAGTATCCCTTTACGTGCACTCTTTATGTAGTTTTTAAGAACCAATTTTTCGCTTTTAGAAACAATTGATACTTTGTTATTTTTTTTTCAAGTAATCCACCTGTTCTGGGTTTCACATCAAGCTTTTATTGAATAACGCCCACTGGATTCAGTTGCAGGTGATTTGTGAAGTAAATAAAAACAGTATTTGAGAGAAATCTATTTTTGCACAGTTAAAATGATCATATAATAGAAAGAGCGAAATGTTGGCTGTATACAAGCCGTGTTTAGCATTCCGTGGAGTAAATACACTAACCACACTTTCTGCCTCATTTGACTTTTTTTTATTTCAAATGCTCAGGGAGCTGTAAAGAGTGGGTGCAGCTAAAAACCAGCTGTTTTACCTTACCGAAATACCACAAAGTTCTGCTGCTCTGTCAGACTACAGACTACATCTATGGAATCTACTACCAAGTATATCTGATGAAGCGGGGGTCAGTGGAGCTGCATAGAAAGTAACATTTTATATTTAAAACAAAATATAACTCTGGACTCCATTCATTTTGAATGACCTGTGAAAAGGCCCACTCTTCCCATATATAACACCTCCCTTCAGTCACTGACCATACCCACCACATGTCCTTATTTGGCAGGGACAGTCCTATTTTGGGCCCTAATCCCTCTGTCCCTCTTTTATATTCCTAGGTCTCTCTTTTCTGTGAATAACGGAGCTCCACAGCAATAATACTCCCAGTTATGTGTCTTTAAACTACAATGAATGTGTTTAGAAATCAGTCAGTGATAAGATACATTGGACTTGTTCTAATTACATTTTAGTTGCATAAATTGTAAGTCACCTAACATTTCTCAGAGAAACCTGCTCCTGACCACAACCCCACTCACACCCTTATTATTAAAGTATCCCTCTTTGTCCATTTGAAATGTTGCATCAGCTGATGTTAGCTAAAAAGTGTCACGACCGCTTAGAGTATAGGTCACCAAAGAAGATAATAGGAAAAATATAAAGTCATATAACTATTCGTTAGATGTTTAAAGAAACACCACTATAGGAACCCAGACCACTTCAACTCACTGAAGTGGACTGGGTACAGTGTCCCTATTGCACTTAGTGCTGCAATGTTAAACACTGCAGTTCCAGAGAAACTGCAATGTTTACATTGCAGCACAAAGCCTGCCTCCAGTGGCTGTCCATACAGCCACTGGAGGCACTTCCTGCATCCAAACAGACCTTTCATCCGGCATCTGATGCCGGTTGTCCTCACGCTCTGCATGAGGACATCCTGCGTCAGATTTTTCCCTGTAGGAAAGCATTGATTCAATGCTTTCCTACAGAGAGGTCTAATGCGCGTCCGACATTTGCCACACATGTGCATTAGCGCCTGCACAACGCGGGACGGAGCCGCGACCCAGTGCCGAGGGACAACGGCACTGGCATAAGTAATCTTTATTGACCACCACAGGGGGTTGGTGCGAGGGAGGCAGAGGGAGCTATAGTGCCAGGAATACAGCTTTGTATTCCTGGCACTTATAGTATCCCTTTAATGCTCAGAAAGAAAATGGAGACAAGGCCATGGCCAACATGGTACAGAACTATGACTAGAAAAGCTGGGTAAACAGAATTCAGAGGCTTCACAAGCAATGTCAAAATCACAACCAAAAAATACACGTTCACTGTGTAACCTAAGCTGACACTCCTGATCAGAAAAAGAAAGGAAATGACTGGGGAGAGCAATCAGGTTCCGTCTTCCAAAGTTTGAGGTTAACCATTTCTTAATGGTTTAACCCGTTAAGGACTTAAGGACCTCACACCATAACAACATAATTGCAATGAAGTTGTTATGGTGCCCAAAGTGTTACGTAATAATATTATCATTATTATAACTTGCATTAGATGTAGTTGTGGTAATGTTTCTGACATAAATATCAGTATTTGTATTCTCATTGTTCAAATTGTATAGTGCAGCGTTGTGGTTTATGTTAGTGATTTATAAATAATAATTTCTAATAACAGTGCTACAATGGTTTTGTTGTGTACATTGTCAGTCATCCAGATTCCCACAGCTACTTTCGAGTACGGGAAATAAAAATTAAAAGAGAGCAGAAATCTGCTGTTCCCCTGAGCCTTCCTATTAGATTATTCCAGAATAAATATACGAGCTGTATAATGAAATCATTTTTATCGGAATGCTTTTGGTTGTAAGATGATATTTTTTTGTTTGCGTAGATGTTGTATTGGTAGGTCGATGTGCTCTGATAACTGTCTGGATGTTGATCTGAAAGCATTCATCCATACTTGGTGAGAAAAGTCCTCAAACCCTTATTTTTAGCGGTTATTGAACCGTTTTGACCAGATAACACTGGGAATTGCGGTAATGAGGACAGAAATATAATTGAAACAGAGATATGATTTACCAGAGCCTATTTTCCAAATATAGAACAGAAATGTTTTTACAGGGATTTTCTTCTTATTATCTTAGGAATAGATCTTGCAGTTAGGTGTCCCTATATTTTTTTAATTTATAACCAACAGAAGATAGCTTTGCAGTTCCAATAGTTTGAACACAGATATGTTCCTGTAAATAAAGAATACGTAAATAAAAACGTACTTATTTAATACAAAATCATGTAAAATAATTCCCACTGAAGTCTTTCCAACTGTGACTTATTTTGAGATAACATAGAAAGGAACTTTGTAAGTACTGTAATAACCTACATTAACATATAATGGAACATTGTAAGAACTAAAACAACCTACAGTAACATACAACGGAACATTGTAGGAACCATAACAACCTACATTAACATATAACAGAACATTAAAAGAACCATAACAACCTACATTAACATATAACAGAACATTACAAGAACCATAACAACCTACATAACATTTAACAGAACATTAAAAGAACCATAACAACCTACATTAACATATAACAGAACATTAAAAGAACCATAACAACCTACATAACATATAACAGAACATTAAAAGAACCATAACAACCTACATAACATATAACAGAACATTAAAAGAACCATAACAATCTACATTAACATATAACAGAACATTAAAAGAACCATAACAACCTACATAACATATAACAGAACATTAAAAGAACCATAACAACCTACATAACATATAACGGAACATTAAAAGAACCATAACAACCTACATTAACATATAACGGAACATTAAAAGAACCATAACAACCTACATTAACATATAACTGAACATTACAAGAACCATAACAACCTACATTAACATATAACGGAACATTAAAAGAACCATAACAACCTACATTAACATATAACAGAACATTAAAAGAACCATAACAACCTACATTAACATATAACAGAACATTAAAAGAACCATAACAACCTACATTAACATATAACAGAACATTAAAAGAATCATAACAACCTACATTAACATATAACGGAACATTAAAAGAACCATAACAACCTACATTAACATATAACGGAACATTAAAAGAACCATAACAACCTACATTAACATATAACGGAACATTAAAATAACCATAACAACCTACATTAACATATAACGGAACATTAAAAGAACCATAACAACCTACATTAACATATAACAGAACATTAAAAGAATCATAACAACCTACATAACATTTAACAGAACATTAAAAGAACCATAACAACCTACATTAACATATAACAGAACATTAAAAGAACCATAACAACCTACATAACATATAACAGAACATTAAAAGAACCATAACAACCTACATAACATATAACGGGACATTAAAAGAACCATAACAACCTACATTAACATATAACGGAACATTAAAAGAACCATAACAACCTACATTAACATATAACTGAACATTACAAGAACCATAACAACCTACATTAACATATAACGGAACATTAAAAGAACCATAACAACCTACATTAACATATAACGGAACATTAAAATAACCATAACAACCTACATTAACATATAACGGAACATTAAAAGATCCATAACAGAACATTGTAAGAACCATAACAAACTACATTAACATATAACGGAACATTAAAAGAACCATAACAACCTACATAACATATAACAGAACATTAAAAGAACCATAACAACCTACATAACATATAACAGAACATTAAAAGAACCATAACAACCTACATTAACATATAACAGAACATTAAAAGAACCATAACAACCTACATTAACATATAACAGAACATTAAAAGAATCATAACAACCTACATAACATTTAACAGAACATTAAAAGAACCATAACAACCTACATTAACATATAACAGAACATTAAAAGAACCATAACAACCTACATTAACATATAACAGAACATTAAAAGAACCATAACAACCTACATAACATATAACAGAACATTAAAAGAACCATAACAACCTACATAACATATAACGGAACATTAAAAGAACCATAACAACCTACATTAACATATAACAGAACATTAAAAGAACCATAACAACCTACATTAACATATAACGGAACATTAAAAGAACCATAACAACCTACATTAACATATAACGGAACATTAAAAGAACCATAACAACCTACATTAACATATAACAGAACATTAAAAGAACCATAACAACCTACATTAACATATAACGGAACATTAAAAGAACCATAACAACCTACATTAACATATAACGGAACATTAAAAGAACCATAACAACCTACATTAACATATAACAGAACATTAAAAGAATCATAACAACCTACATAACATTTAACAGAACATTAAAAGAACCATAACAACCTAGATTAACATATAACAGAACATTAAAAGAACCATAACAACCTACATAACATAACAGAACATTAAAAGAACCATAACAACCTACATAACATATAACGGAACATTAAAAGAACCATAACAACCTACATTAACATATAACTGAACATTACAAGAACCATAACAACCTACATTAACATATAACGGAACATTAAAAGAACCATAACAACCTACATTAACATATAACGGAACATTAAAATAACCATAACAACCTACATTAACATATAACGGAACATTAAAAGATCCATAACAAGCTACATTAACATATAACAGAACATTGTAAGAACCATAACAACCTACATTAACATATAACAGAACATTGTAAGAACCATAACAAACTACATTAACATATAACGGAACATTAAAAGAACCATAACAACCTACATAACATATAACAGAACATTAAAAGAACCATAACAACCTACATAACATATAACAGAACATTAAAAGAACCATAACAACCTACATTAACATATAACAGAACATTGTAAGAACTACAACAACCTACATTAACATTTAACAATGAGAGACCCATAACAACCTACATTCATTGTATATGTTAGTTAGTGCACTATTTAGATATTACATCCTCTCTAAACTGTTATTATGCCCTATATTTAACAAATATGTATTTGTGAAGAATGAAAAATAAAATGATATGGTAAACACCTCTTTATCCTTAATCTTGGTTCCTGTTCAATCATTGTTATAAATGATGCCCTTTTTTCGCCATTGAACATAGTGCAAGAGGAGACACGGAAATGTTTTATTCGGCAGCTTATTTGCATTATGCGCCTTGGCTGCGCCTTGACTGAAATGTACTGTGTTGGCACTTGCTAAATGTTTAGTATATCTTTTTAAATAAAAAAGAGGCCTCATATAAAAGTTTGACACAAGTCAGAGGTGATTTTCAATATGTTATTCAGTGATGTAATGTCCAGAGTTGCAGCTCCTCTGTAAGCATAGCATTTATTTGGTTTGGTATAAAAGATGCCTCCTCACATTTAATAAAGACTAACAGGTTATTCAGTAAAGTAAGAATTCAAAGTGAATTTCAAATTTAAGACCAAAGTAGCTGAATTGGAAGCAGAGCTGAATTAGAGAATTTTCCCGGTTCACCTATATTGACCATAAATGTTAAAGGACCGCTATAGGCACCCAGACCACTTCAGCTTAATGAAGTGGTCTGGGTGCCAGGTCCATCTAGGGTTAACCCTCTTCTCTGTAAACATAGCCGTTTCAGAGGCTAGAGGTGCTTCCGCGCTTCTCACTGTGATTTTCACATTCATTGAGAATGCTTTCCTATGAGACTGGCTGAATGCGCGCGCAGCTCTTGCCGCGCATGCGCATTCAGCCGGTGACGGAAGAAGAGGGAGGAGAGTCCCAGCACCGAGGGAGCCCGGCGCTGGAAAAGGATGTCCTGAGAACCCTGATGTTGAGCTATCCAACAAATGAGTGCCTCTTTACACATTATCAACTACTGAGCTCGCACACTGTATATTCCTCCTTTTACTTATATTTTTACGACTGACATCATTACAGAATTTCACATAGTTTTCCGCCCAAATAGGTGAAATACACGGAGTCTGATCCCCAGGCTCTATACTGTTAGGCTACATTCTGTGAGGGTATATACTTTGCTTTCTGTAAAGGAATTGAGGTCACTGAGGTGGTGGACCAACAGTTCAAGCGGAAAACAGTGCCGGGCTAGCATGTGAACGTCACAATTCTTGCTATAACGGCCTTACTCCTGCAGTACTGTGCCAACAGATATCTCAACACACCTCCTACTATTTTAATCCACAGAAGAACGACACAAGGCGGCAGCTCATCATGCCACTCTGTATGCTAGTGGCCGGGGTGGCACTTGCCTTTTTGTTTTACTTGCTATCCCTCCCCTTTGCTTGGAGTGCCACACTTTTATGTTTCTGAAATTTTAGATGCCCTTTGTCTTAGATTAACAAAAGCTGAAAAATAAGTGGTTTGGCAACATATACACAGCCCCCATAAACATGTTAACAGTTTTTCCATACGAGTTAAAATTAGACAGGAAACTAAAAGGCAACTATGCAAGAGACGGAGGGAGCTTTAGTGAACAATATGTTTTATTTTGAATGCCAAAGTTTTGTAAAAACCAAAGAAAGATCTGCTAGAAGATTTACAGACAGCTAAGAAACTATATAAAAAAATAAATAAAGCTTTAAATCAGCACAACATGCTTTGCATTTGAGATTATATTAGAACATCTGCCTGTTAGTTTTACACTTTGTGTTATTTGTGGCTATAAAGCACCTCTAGAAAACTTACCACAACAAGCATATTTAGGCACAAATACTAGATACCCATCACTTAGAAACCTGAGTACTGGGCATCAAATGTGGCAAAGTGGAAGGGGTGCCATGGAGGATATAGAGAGAGGTGTGCTGGGTTCAACTGAAACATATCCATTTACTTATGTCAGCCCATCTAAAAATGGCCTTTCGATGGAGCATCCTACACTGCCTTATGGGAACCAACCAGTTATTAAAGAGACACTCTAGTCATTGTAGCCAGCTAAGTCCCTTGCACAGGTTATGTCTTCTCCTCTCCTATTCAATACAGCTCCAGGTATATTGTGAAAGTGACTAGAGTTTTATATCAACGCTCCCACTCTGTGACCTCATCATAGAGGACTGCGCAATTCTTGTACGACATGTGCAAACACATGATATACAAGCGCTAAGTGCATTGTATTGACTTTCTAACAAAACACTATGAGAGCACATGTACATCCACCATAAACTTGATTGGCACTAAGAAGCCTCAATTAAGATAAGAGTGAATTAAGCTACATGTCACGTTAACAAGAGCTGACTGGCAGGAGTTTATCGGACATGTACATTGAACCAAAGGAAGGCCAGGAATTACTCAGTATATTTAGCTGTCCTGGTATCTGTAGAAACTGCAGATTTGCAGTACAGGAGGCACGTTCAGAGGTGAATATCGATGTTACTTAGTTATTTAATTATTGCTATAATTTTGTATTTGTTTTTAAAATAAATTATCTCCATAATGCATAAAACAGAGACTTGACTCCAAACTGCAGGATCATTTGAAGTTCAGTTGCAGTAGAAGAAAGCAGGTGTTTAAGGATCATTAAAACCCCTTCAGCAGCTTACTTTATTCCAGCGCCGGGCTCCCTCGGCGCTGGTGACCTCTCCTCCCCCGCTGACGTTAGCTCCCCCGTCTGACGTCAGCAGAGCCGCATGCGCATTCAAAGTGTCCATAGGAAATCATTTCTCAATGCTTTCTTATGGACGCTCTGCGCGACGGAGGCATAATATGCCTCCAGCGTCGCAGATGCGCCTCTAGTGGCTGTCCGGAAGACAGCCACTAGAGGCTGGCTTAACCCCAAATGTAAACAGAGCAGTTTCTCTGAAACTGCTATGTTTGCATCTAAAGGGTTAAAACCTGAGGGACCTGGCACCCAGACTACTTCATTGAACTGAAGTGGTCTGGGTGACTATAGTGTCCCTTTAATTAATTTGTACGGAATACTAGCATAGAAGTTGCAGATGTGACAGAAACGGTTAATATAAAGAGAAATACTTGGTAATAATGCTTTAACACATCAATGGTTTCATTTTTTTTTAAAACTGAAATGGACTTGACTAATGGCTCTGCCAAAATGTGTCACACACTTGACCATAATATAGAGTGAAATATTACACTTTGTGGCTCGCTGTCCCTCTCCAATTTCAATAAAGTATTTGTTAAATAAAACATCACTTTAACATTGCAGTAGAAAAAAAAACCTCACCAGTATCCAAATTATTTTTCTTCCTTGCAGAATCACATTGCATTTACAGTATTTAAGTGTTGAACCCCATGTCCCTTCCAGGGTCCGTGACCTCAAATGAATCTCACTGCTCAGAGCAAAGTCCAGACAATACCAACTAACAGAGAATCCATTAGGGGCACACACAGGACCTTCTCGTCTCTATCCAGCAAAAACAACTTCTACAACTTAGGCCTAAGTAGCTGGCACATGTAAACATCCAACGATATTTCTTTTTAAAACTTTATTATTATTGCTTAACCCCTTAAGGACACATGACATGTGTGACATGTCATGATTCCCTTTTATTCCAGAAGTTTGGTCCTTAAGGGGTTAAACTCTGGGAGGCTGTTGTCTCCTCATCCACTTACTACAGTTAACTATTTAGTGAATAGAACCAATAGCAGCTATTAATATGCATATCAACACAATCAACTTAACAATCTGTCCATCTATCCGAAACAGAAAACACTTCAAATGTGTAGTATGGAGAAAAGGGGAATGGCCAAAAACGAGAAATGACGGGGTAGGTAATGGCGTAGGTTTTGGAAGTGAGAGGCCTACTTGCCATAGCAAATTATTTAATGCGTACACCACAGCGTTGCTTTTTTCAAATTACAAACCCACGCAATGAAATTAAATATTACTCACCAATAAATGTGATGATGGGACTGCTGGGAACCAATCAGAATCTGACGTCACAGCTCGGCGGAAAAAACATTTCTAACTCTCACACGAAAAAGTTGCAAAGTTGATCACTTGTAGCTGAAAATAACTAAAACAAAACAAAAGGGAAAAAAAACATTTAGAAAATTCAATATGAAGCATTCGTAGGACTTGTATATGGTGTAGATAAAAATTGCAATGGATGTTAATGGGACATAAATGAATTCCTGCGTGGTGAAATAGTTACATAGAAACATGACAATGAATAACTTAACTTATTTTATAGCTTTATATTAATCTGTTGGTATATCTTTTCATTTAAATCTGTTAAATCCAAAAGGCAGGAATATTGCAACTATTCAAATGACTTCTAAGGCAGTGACAGCTAACATTGCCCACAATGCTCGATGTTATTGGAGCAATAGAGTTGCTTGCATTGTTTTGTGTCTAGGTTGTGGGACATTGTCCACAGTGCCCACGTTTAAGCTAGGAAAGAGGTTGCTATATTGCTATATGAGATATGGGTACACATTTACGCAGCTGGTATTGCTGCTCCCAATCCCGGATGCAGAAGCAGTGACTGTCTTGATTCGAATATTCAGTTTGTCAGCTAATCCAATGTATATTTATTCACAGAGTAAATGAGGTAAAAAGTCTGTTACAGTATTCATGAAGTTGCTTGTAACGCAGCCAAGCCACTTGAATTAAACCCCGCATTTGTGGTATGAGTTGTCTTCAAAATCATCCACTAAACATACGTTTAGTTTAGATTGTTTTTAATAAACAAATATTTTGAAAAAAAAAAATGCATTAGTCCATAGACCAAAAATGGTCCAAACTTTTTAAAAGACAATAAAAACAAAGCTTGCATATATATGGCCTTGGTTACAAACTGTCACCCAGTGCTTTCTGCAGAGAGAGATTCTAATGTAATTTTATATGGGTTTAGTAAAGGGAACCAACCATACATATCTCGAAGTGATTTGATCAAAACAAGAGTCTGTTTAATCTTTTTTTTTTTTTTTTTTTAAAGGCCACTAAACTCAGTAGCCATTTAGTTTTAACCCTGCAGTGTAAATCATACTGACTGTCATACTGACAGCTACTAGAGGCGCTTTCACTGCACTGACTCGCAGAAGCTTCCGTATGGGGAAGCCTGGATTGTGTGCTATTGGACTGAATCATCATGGACAAGGCCTTGCGGGGCCATTGCTGGAGGCGGAGAGGAAAACAGTGCTTAGGGAGAATCTGTACTTGAAAAAGGTAAGTAAAAATCTTTATTTAGTTTTTTTGCACACACGGGAAGAGGGGGCCTATATTACAAGGGCACTAAAGCATTAGAAATATAGGTTTGTATTCCTAATATTTTAGTGCTCCTTTAAGTGGACTCTATACTCACCAAAACAACCAATTTTGTTTATAGATCATACCTCTGAAGTTTCACTGCTCAATTCTCTTCCATTTAGGGGTTAAATCATTTTTGTTTTTGTTTATGTAGCCCTAGTCACATTTCCCCTTGCTGTGACTGACACAGCCTGGATAAAAAAAAAGTAATGTTTTCATTTTTAATCAGATGTAAGTTACTTTTAAAGTTTTTATCTCCTGCTCTGTACATTTTACTTTAATTACATACAGGAGACATCTAAAGGTTCTAGCAAGCTATTAACAGTGCTGGTGATAAGAAATTCTAAATTAAACATTAGATGACCCTTTACAGGAAGTATTTAGGCAGGCTGTATAAGTCACATGCAGGGAGGTGTGACTAGAGCTGCATAAACAAACTGATTTAACTTATAAATGGCAGATAATTCAACAGTGAGACTGCAGCAACATAATTTATACACCAAATCTGCTTCATTAAGCTGAAGTCGTTTTGGTGACTATAGTGTCCCTTTAAGTTTAGTAGACATTCCTTTTTATTTCATTACATATACAACACAGATTATTATAATTACTCTGTAGCAAAATATTGACAGTCAATACAAGGAATGTTTATTTAAAAAGACACTTTAACCCCTTAAGGACACATGACATGTGTGACATGTCATGATTCCCTTTTATTCCAGAAGTTTGGTCCTTAAGGGGTTAAAGGGACACTATAGTGTCAGGATAACAAATCAGTTTTCCTAACACTATAGTACCCTGAGGGTGCCCCCACCCTCAGGGTCCCCCTCCCGTGGCGCTAAAAGCCCTTCAGGAGCTCACCTAATTCCAGCGCCGGGCTCCCTTACCTCTCCTCCCCCGCCGACGTCAGCATCCTCGTCCGACGTCACAGGAGCAGAATGCGCATGCGCGGCACTGCCACGCGCGCATTCAAAGTGTCTGTAGGAAAGCATTTTTCAATGCTTTCCTACAGACGCTCTGCGTGATTGAGGCATAATATGCCTCAATCATTGCAGATGCGCCT
The DNA here is from genome assembly GCF_036172605.1 of Pelobates fuscus. Taxonomy (NCBI): domain Eukaryota; kingdom Metazoa; phylum Chordata; class Amphibia; order Anura; family Pelobatidae; genus Pelobates; species Pelobates fuscus. The sequence goes on from NC_086318.1 coordinate 360,727,117, forward strand.
CTAGTGGCTGTCCGGAAGACAGCCACTAGAGGCTGGCTTAACCCCAAATGTAAACTCAGCAGTTTCTCTGAAACTGCTATGTTTACATCAGGAAGGGTTAACCCTAGAGGGACCTGGCACCCAGACCACTTCATTGAGCTGAAGTGGTCTGCGTGACTATAGTGTCCCTTTAAATTTGAATAAAAAATAATGTTTAAAAAAAACAAAGACATTAAACATGGTCAAACTTTGAATATTAAATGAACTGAAAGAAAATCAATATATCTTTCTAAACATCTATCCTTATATAAACAAATAAAAGGAAATTGCACGCTCTGCGCTTCTTCTGGAGTTTTGCAAAGAGACTTCTAATCTAAGTCAAGACACATGGGTTTTCAGTTCAGATTTGATTGCCACAGACCCCGGACCACATAGTATAAAGGATAGAAATCCTACAGGGACAACTTGGAAGAGGGTATCCAATCTCTTCTCTCCACCCATGAGAGTCATGTGATTTAAGACATTTCAAAAGCTGTGAGATTATGAGTCTATGGAGTGCCAGAAATTGGCAAAAGATTAATGTTTTCCCAGATAGAAATCATTAGTTTTACGCACATTCACCAACAGAGGCGGCTCTCTAATTAGGCGATTTAGGCGGCCGCCTAAGGCCTCGCGCTGATGGGGGCCTCGCGGCCGCCTAAATCGCCTTAGGGCAATGTGACAGGTCGGGTCCTCGGTCAGAGACCGAGGACCCGACACAGGAGGGGGCCCGGCGGCTTGCCCTTAATGCCGCCGGGTGCGAGGCCCCTCCTATGCCTGCCCGGGAGAGAGCCAGCCTGTCTGCAGCTCCGCCGAGTGCAGAGCTGCAGACTGAGTGGGTCTCGCGATCTCACCCAATCAGAGCGTTGCCGCGGGTTACCACGGCAACGCTCTGACTGACTGAGATCGCGAGACTAAACTCACCACGTGGTCTGCAGCTCTGCACCCGGCGGAGCTGCAGACTGTAAAGGGAGCCCACCGGACCACCAGGGAAACAGCCTGGCCGCCCACTGGACCACCAGGGAAACATAAGGTACCCTCTGCCCCAGCCACCCCACCACCCTCTGCCCCAGCCACCCCACCACCCTCTGCCCCAGCCACCCCACCACCCTCTGCCCCAGCCACCCCACCACCCTCTGCCCCAGCCACCCCACCACCCTCTGCCACAGCCACCCCACCTCTGCCCCAGCCACCCCACCACCCTCTGCCACAGCCACCCCACCTCTGCCCCAGCCACCCCACCACCCTCTGCCCCAGCCACCCCACCACCCACAGCCACCCTCTGCCCCAGCCACCCCACCACCCTCTGCCCCAGCCACCCCACCACCCACATCCACCCCACCACCCTCTGCCCCAGCCACCCCACCACACTCTGCCCCAGCCACCCCACCACCCACAGCCACCCCACCACCCTCTGCCCCAGCCACCCCACCACCATCTGCCCCAGCCACCCCACCGCCATCTGCCCCAGCCACCCCACCAGCCCCAGCCACCCCACCACCCTCTGCCCCAGCCACCCCACCACCCTCTGCCCCAGCCACCCCACCACCCTCTGCCCCAGCCACCCCACCACCCACAGCCACCCCACCACCCTCTGCCCCAGCCACCCCACCACCCACATCCACCCCACCACCCTCTGCCCCAGCCACCCCACCACCCACAGCAACCCCACCACCCTCTGCCCCACCCACCCCACCACCTCTGCCCCAGCCACCCACAGCCACGCCACCCTCTGCCCCAGCCACCCACAGCCACCCCACCTCTGCCCCAGCCACCCCACCACCCTCTGCCCCAGCCACCCCACCACCCTCTGCCCCAGCCACCCCACCAGCCACCCCACCACCCTCTGCCCCAGCCACCCCACCACCCTCTGCCCCAGCCACCCCACCACCCACAGCCACCCCACCACCCTCTGCCCCAGCCACCTCACCACCCTCTGCCCCAGCCACCCCACCACCCACAGCCACCCCACCACACTCTGCCCCAGCCACCCCACCACCCACAGCCACCCCACCACCCTCTGCCCCAGCCACCCCACCACCCTCTGCCCCAGCCACCCTCTGCCCCAGCCACCCCACCACCCTCTGCCCCAGCCACCCCACCATCAGCCCCAGCCACCCCACCACCATCTGCCCCAGCCACCCCACCACCCTCTGCCCCAGCCACCCCACCACCCTCTGCCCCAGCCACCCCACCACCCACAGCCACCCCACCACCCTCTGCCCCAGCCACCCCACCACCCACAGCAACCCCACCACCCTCTGCCCCACCCACCCCACCACCTCTGCCCCAGCCACCCACAGCCACCCCACCTCTGCCCCAGCCACCCTCCTGCCCCAGCCACCCCACCACCCTCCTGCCCCAGCCACCCTACCACCTTCCTGCCCCAGCCACCCTACTACCCCAGCCACCCTACTACCCCAGCCACCCTACTGCCCCAGCCACCCTACCACCCTCTGCCCCAGAAACCCTACCACCCTCTGCCCTCCTACCACCCCACTACCCTGTCACTGTCCCCCTACCACCCTCTGCCCCAGCCACGCTACCACCATCTGCCCCAGCCACCCTACCGCCCCAGCCACCCTACCACCCTCTGCCCCAGAAACCCTACCACCCTTTGCCCCAGCCACCCTACCACCCTCTGCCCTCCTACCACCCCACTACCCTGTCACTGTCCTCCTACCACCCTCTGCCCCAGCCACCCTACCACCCTCCTGCCCCAGCCACCCTACCACCCTCCTGCCCCAGCCACCCTACCACCCTCCTGCCCCAGCCACCCTACCACCCTCCTGCCCCAGCCACCCTACTACCCCAGCCACCCTACTGCCCCAGCCACCCTACCACCCTCTGCCCCAGAAACCCTACCACCCTCTGCCCTCCTACCACCCCACTACCCTGTCACTGTCCCCCTACCACCCTCTGCCCCAGCCACGCTACCACCCTCTGCCCCAGCCACGCTACCACCCTCTGCCCCAGCCACGCTACCACCCTCTGCCCCAGCCACGCTACCACCCTCTGCCCCAGCCACACTACCACCCTCTGCCCAGCCACCCTACCACCCTCTGCCCCAGCCACCCTACCGCCCCAGCCACCCTACCACCCTCTGCCCCAGAAACCCTACCACCCTTTGCCCCAGCCACCCTACCACCCTCTGCCCTCCTACCACCCCACTACCCTGTCACTGTCCTCCTACCACCCTCTGCCCCAGCCACCCTACCGCCCCAGCCACCCTACCACCCTCTGCCCCAGAAACCCTACCAGCCTCTGCCCCAGCCACTCTACCACCCTCTGCCCTCCTACCACCCCACTACCCTGTCACTGTCCTCCTACCACCCTCTGCCCCAGCCACCCTACCACCCTGTGCCCCAGCCACCCTACCGCCCCAGCCACCCTACCACCCTCTGCCCCAGAAACCCTACCAGCCTCTGCCCCAGCCACCCTACCACCCTCTGCCCTCCTACCACCCCACTACCCTGTCACTGTCCTCCTACCACCCTCTGCCCCAGCCACCTTACCACCCTCTGCCCCAGCCACGCTACCACCCTCTGCCACAGCCACCCTACCACCCTCTGCAACAGCACCTTATACACACAATGCAAACCCTATTTTTAACTTTAGATGTTAGTGGGGGCCTCATGTTTGAGTTTCGCCTAAGGCCTCACAAAGTCTAGAGCCGCCACTGTTCACCAATTGCCGCTCACTTAAATTTTTGTTAATGGTGTAAAGAGACTCATACAAACAACTGAAAATAACAGCTGGTAAATCTTTCTAAGATCAGTGACAGGTGCACAAGGTCCCTAATCTCTTGGCACCACTGGTGATTGCCCAGTACAAAGGGGTCTAAATCAGGCACTGTGAGAGTCCACTGCTCAAAAGAAAAGGAAGACTGGTAGTGATGGTGTGATACTTTGCAAAAGTTGGAGAATACAAATAATTATTAAATATTAAATAAAAAAACACTTTACGTAATCACTCTTGATATGGACAGTGATACGCATCTGAAATTAGCTTGAACAAAATAAAACTTGAATTTGATCATTCAAGAAATAATTCAGCATAAGCAGATTAATACTTATATACTTACAAAGTGCATTTCCCATTTGATATCTCTTGGAGAACTTTGGTATAACAGTGAAAGGATTGGCAGAAACACTGTTTAGCTATCACATGCAGCATGATCAACAATAGACAGAAAAGAAGAACAGATTCGGGAAGCGGAAGAGAAGAGAAAGCACTAGCAGAAAGGTACGTTTGATGTGACAGAGCTACTTTAAGCAGAGTTTGATACTGGGAATGACTAAAATACAAAGAGGCGATTCAAAAGTGAGGTCCAAGAAGCAGAGCTGTGGTCAGAATCCAGAGAGGTTGGAACTTGAACAGTTGTGCCAAAAGCATTGTCGGAATATAAGTACCAGAGCAGAAGCTGGTGAGGACACAGTAAATACAGAACAATGCAGAACCAGGGACTCAATAATTGGGCAACTTAGAATTCTCGTGGTAATTCTTAGATAGGTAAAGTTAATTACAATAGCCTGAAACAATTAATTAGAACCAGTATGACATCACTCAGTAAAAGTTAATTAGCAAAGTTAAATCTTAGAAGACAACTGAGCAATATTAACTCTTACTTGGGGAACATTCTGACAAGTACTATAGCAGTCTGTTTAAAGGGATATTCATCACTTGACAATAATTTTAAACCGGCAAGCAAACACTTTAAAACAAATATACAGACCAAAATAAAGAAAAACTTTGTAAAGTATTTAATAAACTTTTATAAATATACTATAAACTTGGTCAGATTGCATTGTTGGGCACGCCTCTTAGCTAGGGGAGTCTGGTAATCTAAACCCCCCCTTATCCACCCATCGCAGTTTCAGAGCAGCCCACTAATGACAGAAATAGGGCATCACCGTGCAACAGGAAAGAGAAACCTGGGGGAGTGATCTTCCCACTGAACATGTGCAATCTGGCAGGAATGCTTAATGCAATTTTCCAGCATTCCTAGGGATAGGACACTGATTGGTTAGCTTAGTGTTCCCCTGAAGAGGGTCTGGAAAGCACAAAAAAGAAGAAACAGGTAAACATTTTAAAAAAGAATACTATTTTCATGCTGTTTTTCAAGCCTGAAAAGTAAAGCAACAGTCTCATTCAAAGCTTAAGAACTTGAACAAGACAGTTGTCTCAAAGTGATGCATGTCCCCTAGTGATGCATGTCCCCCTAGAGCACAATACAAATGTCTCACACAATAAGAATATATAGTTGTCAAAATAATGTTTCACACAGTTTTGTGTCTAAAAAGTTTTTTGTTTTTTGTTTTTTTACCCAATGAACTTTGTCATTTAGTGAGCATTTACTTTATACGTTTTATACGCTAGTTCTGTTTGTGTAAGCAAAACATACATCCTTGTCAATTGGTTCACAACAAACCAGTTTCCACACTTTATATACTATGTCTGGGCACTCATTCAACATTACATCGAAGCCTCTGCTCCTGCTTGGATGATTGACTAATGGGAGCATTTGCATAAAACAGCAGTTAATGACCTGTATCACCGATAATTAAATGTTCATTACAAGGCTTATAAGAAGAACTTTAAATGATGAATCTTGATTGTTTTGGAAAAGTGCTTAGATTGTGTTTTCAAGCTAAACGCTGGATTAGAGATGACTTTTACTCCAATATAAAGTGGTTACACTTTAAAGGCTCCAAAGGCTAATAGATTTTTAACATGTTGTAGAAGGTTAGAATATTAATAAGTAATCTGGAAGATCAATGTAGGAGTGGATTTTCCTTAGTCATTAAAAAACATGTTATTGTATTCTTTTTTCTAAAAACCTCTAATTTAGACTCTTCCTCTCCCTGGGGGATAACCAGCAAACCAGTTAGTTTTTTTCTTGATTTTTCACCGGACCATGCCTTGTCTACTAGCTACTTGGTAACGGAGTTATGTCAGGAAATTCCATATTTTATATATGTTTTCTGTATAACCAGCTTGACAATTAGGCTGTGTTTAATAACGTAGACTCTAACACTCTGGTTTGTTAAATAGGCCTTTAAGCAACATAACACATACAGGTTATTGTGGTGGTTATGGTGGCTTTAAGCGATTCTTGAAACATACAAATTTACACAAAAGCTGTAATTCAAAAACTAAATAAAGGTAACTCTTGTGTTTAATGTCTGGGTTTTAGAGTTCAAATGTCATAATAATCCAAAATGGGGGAATTGGTGTTAAACCCTTGATCATCTTACCATACATTATTATATTTAGTACAGTTGCTAGTGGTCTCCCTGGTGGTCCAGTGTGTTTCTGGGGCTGCGCACTCCTGCATGGTCCGAGTGTTAGAGCACAGGCTCTGTATGTGCCAGTGTGCGTATCTCTGTGTATGTGTCAGTGTGCATATGTGTGAGTGTCTGCGTATCTGTATGTGTATCAGTGTGTATGTGTGTATCTGTGTGTTACAGTGTATACACTACACACAAATGTACGTCTGTATTCAAAAGCCAACATTCACACACACATACTCCATATAAAAACATTCTTACATTCAAACACACAAACACTGCTCAGTGCTAACTGCAACTGTGCAAGGATGGGCAACTTGTAGGTCCCCAGCTAGCAAAGCATTGTGAACTTGAACGATAGATGGGGATCTACATTTTGGCCACCTTTGTGCTAGAAGGTGGTCCAGAAAATAATGTATGCCCCTGCAGGCCCTTGACAATTTGTAGAATAAAGAGGTGGCCTGGCACATGCGATCTTTATCTTCCAGATGCTCTATTCAACTCTCGCAAGTCCCCAGCCATCAGAGTGTTACCATGGCAATGCTCCGCGCAACACTCAGACGGGAGAGTTGGAAAGAGGAGCAGCCAGAAGATGAAGATTATGTTGGCTGGGCCCCCTCTTCACTACACAGCACCTGGCAGTCTACACTATGCCACGGGACCACCAGGGAGTGTAATGTTCCCCCTACCTGGCCACATAAAATGCCAGTAACAAATAAAGGTACGGGGGGGTAGGAATAAATTAATGATAAAAAAATTATTTTTGACACATAACGCAGACCTATCCTTCCCCCATATATAATCACACACACTACATCCACAACACACATGCAAGGAGTGTGGGCGCACTCGGGGGGGGGGGGGGGGGGGAGGGGTACAAAAGGGTGGTGGGCCGAGTGGAATGGTTTTGGGGGTGGGCCTCAGGGGTCGCGATCTTGAGCTGTGTTAGGGGCCCCAACATTTCTGATGGGAGCTCTGCCTGGCATGCATTCACACCAAGCCGACCTGCCAGTCCTCTATTCGCTCCCTTTGGGCATGGCCAAATATGCGATCGTTTTACCGTTTTACCCTTTCTCCCCCTCCCACTGGAGTCCTAATTCATCGGACGCTGATGTTGGGAGGTATGTTTATGAGATTATATGTAGCCTGTTAAATGTAACATGTTTTAATTTGGTGGAATCCAGCTAGATTAGTCTATGTAAGTAGCTAGTATGTAGAAGAAACAAACAAACAAACAGATACAATAAATACAGGAGTGCACTAAAAATATACTGATAAAAAAGGGGGAAACAACCCTGTAGAATAGCATGTATGAATATTATTCAAATCATATATTTCTCCAGTGCATGTACCTTTCTCTTACTACTATTGGAGTGAATTGGAAAGATACAGAGTGCATGTTCTTGGTCTCAGGCTCAGCTGTGGGAGAGATTGTAAGCACTGGGGAAATGCTTAAATTTAAAACTACAGTGACCCACAGGGACTAGGAATAACAAGGGATGACCTAATAATCTAAACTAAAAAAAAAGACTCTTTAAAGGTAAGAAATGAATAGACTTATTTTTAATCTTAGAGTGTTTTTTCAACTTACATTAATGTGTATTTTAATGTTATTTTCAATGAATGAATGTGTATTGTGCATATCTCAATGTGTGCTTTGAGCCTGTAACAACAAGTAAAAATCAGCGCTCCTGCGGTAATAGAGAACAGGAACATTTAGTATTCACCTAAAAGGCAGCAGAACAATGGTATCTGTAAAGTGTTTTTTAATGTGAATCGTCACCTTACAGAGCATTACAGAGCATTTTACTTGCCTTTAGGATTCTGTCTCTCAAATTCATACAGGAACTCATCATGTGCTGAAAATTGTGTGGCCTGGTAGTCATATGTAATGACCTGTTGGACCCACTGCACTCCTATAATAATGGATAACCCATCGGGTATCACACCCATAAGAGTACAATCTGAAGACATAGACTACATATGTTTGTTAGTGATATTGAATGTCAATATTGATGGTGGCAGGAGAACTGGGTCGCTTTAGCCTCCAGGTTAGGAAAACCTCATGTTGTAATATTTTTTAAAGATTATTCTTGAAGACGAAACTTTGGGAGTTACTGAAGCATTTGAACCTTTTCTGAATAAACTCCAATGAAGCTACAGTATAATGATATAAACTATATTTAAAAGAAGAAAAACTACCACAACAAGAGGACATAGTCTTAAATTAGAGGGACAACGGTTTAAAAATAATATCAGGAAGTATTACTTTACTGAGAGGGTAGTGGATGCATGGAATAGCCTTCCAGCTGAAGTGGTAAAGGTTAACACAGTAAAGGATTTTAAGCATGCGTGGGATAGGCATAAGGCTATCCTAACTATAAGATAAGGCCAGGGACCTTATCTTATAGTTTAGAAAATTGGGCAGACTAGATGGGCCGAATGGTTCTTATCTGCCGTCACATTCTATGATGGTGAGTACTCTAGACCCCAAGAGTGTTATAAAACCTTGAAACATCTTGCATGAACATCGGCAAAAGTCATAGTTTTTCTATATCTTTTATTACTATTATATGTTTGTTTATATTATGATGTTCAGTGGCACATGAAGTCCTCATAACACTTTTAACTGCTGGAAAGCTATGGAATGATTCAATCCAAGCTAGTTTATGACTTGTATTTTTCCAAGTTTTTATCTGTTAAACACATTTTGTTCTTTCTTTTCTTTTTTTGGTAATGTAAAAATTTGGAAATACTTTGTGTTACACATAAAATGAAACCCAAGGGCAACAAAAAAGATATCAATTTACAAACCAGAACACTAAACGATGGTAATTTATTGTTACAGTGAGGCGTAATAATGCAAGGTAATAGAAAGAAAAAAAGACTGAAATACGTTCAAGCAAACTACATATGTATTTGCTCATTGAGTCAAGCAAGGTTTGAAGCAGCCACAATGCTACATGCCCAATGTACAAAGCTAACAATGCATCACACACTGACTAATTATGGTGATATAGATTTGCTGCTGTTGATAGATTGTTGCTCATCAACTCCTGACAATAAGAGAATGATGTCATTATATTAACGCTGACCACCATTTTATTGCTGACCAGAGAAAGACTGATACAGTAATATGTTTTAAAAGGCTTTTTCACAGAATAAGGATGGATCTGAGCTGAGTTTGTTGAGCTTCTGTAGTGCACTAATGCCCTCCCAAACAAAACACTTTTTACGTTAATATTTAAAGGGATACTCTAAGCATCATAAACTAGGTTAAAGGGACACTGTAGGCATTATAACCATTTTATCTCTTTGCATTGATTATAGTGCCTGGAGTCTACTTGCACTGTCCCTCCATTCAGTTTTAAACTATGTTCGAGCAGTTTAACACTAAATAAGGGTCCCTAGACACCCACAGTCCGGCCCTTCTGGAGGTGTGGCTAAGGCACAGATCACACACTTCCTTGTAGCCATACTCATTCCTACCGTCAATGGGAGCTGTCCATTGGTACGATATCAAACTGTTTACCAATGGTCTGACACATGTCTGCCTTTGTTGGGCCACCACAGTCACACATCCGCAGTTTATACAATTAAAACATCCATATATCATACCAGCTTTGGACATTATTTATTGGCAGAGAGTATCAGCTTACTGTGGGATGACAGAAACTCCTGCACCATAAGTAGTACAACAATCTGTGGTGGTAATGGTGCCTAGAATATATCTTTAATAAGCTATTAGGATAAGCAAGTTTTTTTTTTAGCCTTCTTTCGGTTTTATGCAATCCCATTTTTTTTCCATTATAATACGTTACCGGTAAGTTCTTTATTTGAACATTATCAATAGAGAGAACAGCCAACAAGAGCAATGAAGTAAATATGAGAAGGATAATGCAGGATTAACCGGTTTACAAACAATACTGTCACCAGTCAGTTCTTGGTGGTTTGGATTCAATCCATATTTTTGGCCAAGACAGGATAAATTCTGTAAGCAAGGTAGGGAGCCATGGCATCTAAAATTTATCAGTTGTTGCTAAACGAAGACTCTCAACCCATCACGTTTTGCCTAGAAAAGATTTGAGTGGATTTGATCTGCATGAGCTGTATAGTTTTTTTTAATGAGTTGTAAAGAGGAATAGTATATCAATACAAGAAAATTAAAGGGACACTCCAGGTACCCAGACGACTTCTGCTCATTGGAGTGGTCTGGGTGCCAACTCCCACTACTCTTAACCCTGCAAGTGTAATTATTGCAGTTTTTCATAAACTGCAATAATTACCTTGCAGGGTTAACTCCACCTCTAGTGGCTGTCTACTAGACAGCCACTAGAGGGCACTTCCTGGTTCCTAGCACAGGAAACCTGTGCTAGAGCGTCACTGGATGTCCTCACGCTGTGTGAGGACCTCCAGCGTTGCTCAAAACCCCATACGAAAGCATTGAAATGATTTTTCAATGCTTTCCTATGGGGAGACGCAATGCCGCGCATGCGCATTAGGTCTCCTCGTCCGGTGGGCGGGATCAGTCTCGCCCACCGGCCGACGCAATGGACAGGAGGAGCGTCGCGGAGGAGGAGACAGCGACGAGGGACATCGCCGCTGCCTCAGGTAAGTGACTGAAGGGGTTTTCACCCCTTCAGTAACTGGGGATTGGTGGGTGGGAGGGAGAGGGACCCTCCAGTGCCAGGAAAACGGATCGTTTTCCTGGCACTGGAGTTTCCCTTTAAGATCACATGTTATCTCTAACAAAACTTTTAAACAACCGTAATAATTTTCAAGCAAGGTAGATCAACCTATTAAAATAATAGATACATTTTGTATAAGGAGTGCAACAGTTAAATTCTAACTTTAGTATAATTCCAATGCTTGAGAACATTTGCCCTTGGTTAAAAATATTATTGGTGTAAGCATATATATTTTAACTGCAGGTATTATGCTTCATGCAAATCCTTCTTAAACACAAGTTTAGTCAGATAACTAAAATTCCCATAACACTGAAAGGAATATAAATAAGCATGTTCCGTATACTTTTGCACTGCCGCCTTCTCCCATAATGCCATTCCTAAATTTCTCCATAATTCGTCTCAAATATATAATGTAAACATACATTAAGTAGTTATGGCACTACAAAAATGATGGTACATGTTAAAAATAAAGGCAAAATCAATGTGATGTTCTAAAACATACAAAACATGAAGAAATGGAGAAGGTGACTGCAGTATCTTAAAGGGACACTATAGTCACCAGAACACCTACAGCTTATTGAATTTGTTCTGGTGAGTAGAATCATTACCTGCAGGCTTTTTGCTGTAAACACTGTCTTTTTATAGAAAATGCAGTGTTTACATTACTGCCTAGTGATAACTTCACTGGCAACTCCTCAGATGGCTGTTAGAGATCCTCCCTGGGTCATGGCTGCCTAAAATGCATCCAAACATTCAGTATCTCCTCCCTCTGCATGCAGACACTGAACTTTCCTCATAGAGATTAATTGATTCAATTCATCAATATAAGGAGATGCTGATTGGCCAGGGCTGTGTTTTAATCATGCTGGCTCTGCCCTTGATCTGTCTCTTTGTCAGTCTCAGCCAATCCTATGGGGAAGCATTGTGATTGGATCAGGCTACCACTTCTGCTGATGTCAGCAGACAGTTTTTTTGAGTCAAACAGCATGCAGAGTTACAGATTTAGGCTTGAATACAGTAAGATTTTGCTATATTTATGGAGGCATGAGGGGCCCAGGGGAGCTAGATGGGTGGTTTTAATACTATAGGGTCAGGAATACATGTTTGTATTCCTGACCCTATAGTGATGCTTTAAACTTAAAGAATTACAACAGTTTATCCCCAGTGCAGCCTTATAGCTAACATAGCTTTTTACATATAGTATAAAGGAAGGCTTAAACCAAAAGAAAAACAACAAAGAATTCTTACAAAGCCCATCTTCAATGTATACAATTGTGCATTCTTAATGGGCTGTATGCCTAACAAGTCTGCATTGTAGATGATATTATCTTTGAAATGCATTTCGGACAGCACTAGTGCACCATTGCAATAACCCTTTGTTTATCTAGCTGTTTTTTTCTTCGGATGTTCGAAAATGTAAATATGCCGTAATACGCTTTGAGTAAAGAATTTCTAATTGTTTGTGTTAATGTGTACTATAATTTATTTAAATATTATTCAAATTGGTCCAAATTTTGGCAACTTTGAACAACATAGTATTTCTGCACTGGTGGTGTATGTGCTATTACTCTTGAAAAGTGGACTAATAGACAAGTATTTGTAACCAGACGAGTTGGTCGCACTGGGGCAGAGGGTGTTGAGGATCCTGCTTAAACGAGCCTACATTCTAGGGTCAATCCAACATTTCACTAAAATACATCTTCTCCTATTTGATCCTTTTGCTCGAGCATATGTTGTAAAGCCAGCACAGCTGTATTGAAAATATTATGCTCTTGTCAGCTTTTACTTGAACTCAGAACAATATGACACATATTCGTGTTTCCCTAGAGGCAGGTAAATCTGTATCACATTTCAGGGCAATTTCCAAGACTCGAAAACATCAATGTAAAAACCATCTTTGTCATTAATACTGGGAGGCTGTAACACTGAGACTTGAGATAATTGAACAGACTGTATCACAAGTGCACGTTCTGTATTATTTGGAAATATCATGCCCTACGATTTAGAGGTCATATAAACTGCCCTGCTTTATATCAAGACTGTGGAACAGATACATCAGTGATCTATTCCAGCGACACTTAGAAATGACTGAAAGCAACAGGGCTGGAATTCACACCGTGGATGTCCAGTATGTAGCAAAGTGTTTATCTTCTTATAAAAAGCAGCTATAAATTTCATCACCTCCTGAACATGTCTGGGCGTATCCGTGCGACAGGATAGTAAAATCTTTGCCCAGCTGTTCACGAAAAGTAGATTAGAAATTTGGAAGCCAGACTTTCTCGTCCAGAATCTCTCCAATACCTGCATGCAGCAGTTAAATAGGACCCACCACAACATTCGTGCCAAGAAGGCTGGAGAGAACTTGTCAAAGTCAGCTGAATGCAAACCACACTTCTCCCCACTTCAAACAAGAAAAACAAACTCTCTTAAAAAGAAGAAAAAAAAAACAACTGATTTATTTTTCTTATAGCTTAGCGAGTATAATTTAGCCGTGTTAGTATAAGTGTAGGAGGTGACAGCTAAAAAGAAGGATGCTTAAAACCACGGTGTATGAACAAAACATTGACATTAAACACACAACCCAGCAGCCACTTTATGGAACAGGCTAATGTAGGCTACCTTTCCAAAAATAGACAGCACCAGAAATTATACCGAAAGAGCTTTTTCACTTTGCTTGATTCTTGTACATCAGTTGAGCCTCAGTTGGTGTAGACCATGTTTTCCGTGTATATGTAAATGAGCAAAAGACACACTGTGAAACAAACAATCATATATTAGAATCTACTCTGTGGCTATTTGGATCATTCCTTCCAAATTAACTTATACTTGAACTGTCAAGTTCCTCTTTTATACCCCAAGAGGGTCACGTTACACTTTATGCAACCTTTCCTCAAATAGACCACCACATATAAGAAAGATGGAAATGTGGTGTTTCCAAGTCCACTTGACCCAAGTCCGGAATATGGCCGTTCCCCTTTGTAGTTACAATCTAAAGCAAATAGACACTTAATTTTTGAATCACCAGATGTTATCTTCCTTCTTGGTTTCTTTTGTTGAATATCTTTACATCTCCCTTATTAATTAGGCCTTTGCCAAGACCTATATCAGTTTAGAGTAGAAAAGAAAGTGTAGAGGAGTTAGGTGAAGGATCAGTCATAGGTAGTAGAAAAACAAATTGAAAATCGTATTGATAACAAGTACGAAAGAGCAAAACGTGAGTTACCAATTATGAGGTGTGCTATAAAGGAAGCTGCCAAAGAGAAGATCGTGGCCATGGGGTTGGAAAAGAAAAAACTGCTTAAAAAAGGAAAAGAAAATAGGTAAAAACAATACAGCTCATGTATTAACTACTTCATCATGTTAGGGTGTGTCATTATGTCCCTGGGCTCAAGTGTAATCACATACGTCCTGCAGATTTGGTTAAATCCCTGCTCACACCAGGAATCACTAATATTAATGGATACCTGGGGCTCTCTTCTATCCACTGGAACCATTTTAAGTGGCCCCAGACATTTGACGAGCTGCATGTAGTGCTGTAAGTCAGCACGACATGCAGCTCTTCTATAGGCATTTAAAGGCCTATAACTAGATTTCAGCGTTAAATCCCTGCTCACACTAAATATCAATAGATACATGATAATCCACTTTATCATCTGGGGCCACTTTTAGTGGCTCCAGACTGACAGGAAGGCTGCATACACACCTCAATGTGATATCGGCATGCAGCTCTTTCAATGAGGATTTAAATCCCCATAGACAGCAATGTAAAGTGAGCAGGGTTAAATCCCTGCTCACACCATCAAACCCAGGTATCAATAGGTCCCCTCTGTCAGCTGTGTACATTTTGTAATGCCCCTAGACTTTTTGATGAGCTACATGCAGCGCTGAAAGTCAGCAATTAAATCCATAGAGAACACTGCGTCGATCTCTCTGTGGATCTTGTATTTGGATGAACAGACCCTGGAGGGCCTCCCTCTATGACCCAATACCATGTTGATCAGTGATAGACTTTGTCAGTTGCCCAGAACTGATTGCAATGCATTGGACATACTATTTTTATTATAACAGATAGGATCCTGTCATAGTGAAAATAGCCAGTAGATAGCAGACTCATGCAACAGTGGCAACACTCAATCACCAGGATAACAGTAACAAGGTGAAGCTTTTAGTTTTTTTCCTTAATTTTATGCTTTTTGTTTTTTTTTAATTCTTTATTTTTGGAGTGCAGCGAAAACATACACAGCGTGACAGTGACATATAGTTAAGATGCATTATGAATGGTTGGAAACGTAAAACAAGAATTATTTGCAGCGCAAGCGTTTACATACATGCTTATCATTCCATGGCGAGATGGACAAGCATTCAGCATCACTTAGGTAGGGACTAAGACATGGCTTGCTAGGGCCTTGCATTATTACAAGCTAAGATAATAGGCTAGTTAAACTGTAGTTAGTTACAAGTTGTAAATACCACTGGGAGACCAGGCTCTGTTGCAGTAATGATTGGGGCACCTTTACAGAATAACATAGGGTAACACAATATAGAGTGATGTGGCTTAATAGTGGCTTACTGGTTGAGCTGAGTTAAGCTAAGGGCACAATACTCTGCAGGTGTCAAGCTTTTGCAGCTGTACCATTTAAAAATAGTAAAGACTTCAGGCCACAGCTCTATCTTGTCAGGTTACTGGGAAAAGTAAAAGATTGAAGAATAGTACTGTGGCTTTGCCGTGGGAGACAGAATGGTCACCTCGGGGGCCCTTGTGGCCAAACTCAAGCATCGTTAATGAGGGTGCATATAGGCATAAGATCGACATGAGTCTTTACTCAGCCAGTGTCCTCTGTGTGCTTCTCATGTTACTGCTGCATGCCGTCTGTCAGGCGCGCATTGCGGCTCCGTCATGGTTGGCCGGAAAGAGTCGGCATTTCGGTAGGGGTGTGCGGCTCTGTACGATGGAGACCAGTTCCCCGTCTCGGCTGAAAGGTAGGGTTTTGTCTGCGGAGTGTCGCTTGCCTTTTATGCGAGTGATTGTTGGCTTGTTGTGCCCCCTTTGCCGGCTTCTGGCCTGCTAAGGCGCAATAATGCGTGCAGGTGGCTTGCTGCTGTTGGTGTTTGGCCAGCTGGTGCCTGGGATCTTTGCTGTGAGGCTTGAGCGCGGGGGGAAATGCTCCTTTCCTCTGCCTTCAGCGCACATGGCGTCTGCCATTTTGGACGAGGTGACAAGGTCGCCGATCAAGGTGGTATCTTCACTGGGCCTTGGTTGCGGTGCAGCAGTTGGGGTCCCAGGGTGAGAATTGGGATCACCCCCCCAGTCCGGGGGGGGGGGGGGGAGAACAGGGCCAGTTCCACTCTGGCCCTGTAGCTTGAGGAGCCAGCCTCTCCCTGGAACCTGTGCCCCTTTTGCACCAAGGACCAGTGCTGTCGGTCTGCTTTTAGGTCGGAATTCTGAGGTTTAGAGGCTTAAAGTTTAAAGGATTGCAGGACCTGATCAATCTTGTGACCGTCCAGCTCGGCAGTCCGGCCCCGCCCCCCCTCATTTATTTTTTATAACTATTTTTAACCCTTATGTAGTTCTTATTGTCACTGAAATAGTACACATACCAGCAGATATTATGGGGTACCACTAACAATACACCCTGAGATGTGTGAAATTGGCTCTGTATGTGACTTGATTTACTGGTTATGTTGTATTCCTAATCTGTTTGTTCTGATTACTCTTTGTTACCTACCTGTACGCACGTATTGGCTTGCTATACTGACTACTCTGACTTCTGGTTCCCCTGACCTCTTCCTGTCCCTGTTTACATTAAGTCCAGCCATTATTTAGTGTCTACACCAAACAACTTGAAATAACACATTTACACCACCCTGTTTACCTGTTTACTTTCGAAAAATTGGCTACACAAAATAGCTCAAAATAATTCACTTGGAATATCCCGAGTTGCCTACTTTTGAGAACAGTCAAAATAATATCAGAAATTACATTTGTCATATTTCCATTTGAAGACTTAAATGGCCCTGTAAATTCCTGAAAACCTGTATATGGGAGTATTGTTGTACTTGTGGTATTGTTGAACAGAAATGTGGGTGTTTTATTGCAGTAGAACATATAAGGATTATGATATGAACAGTGAAAGTGCAGTGTGTGTGTGTGAAAAACGCACAAAAAAATAGAAACACCTAATTTGTCCAGGTTTTGTGACTATGCTGTCCTACAAAAGGAGGGCTTTAACATCACTACGGTCTCACAATCAGGCCCTCTTCGCAGCACAAATACTCACCCTCCTCACTGGATTGCTTGATAACCGAAGCAGTCGCCCTAAGCCAATCCCACCAATTCAAGTCATGTGATCACGATGACACTGCGATTACATGACTTGGATCAGCGTGATTGACAGATTGGCCGACCAGTCAGATCCCCAAACATATAATGAGTAAAATCACTTAATTATGTAAAAATAAAACATAAATATACACTTAGAATGAAATTATTTATATATAATTTAATTCTATGTTTATATTTACGGATTATTTTTACATAATTATGTGATTTTATTAATTATATGTTGAGTCATCTGCCTGACAACCCAGGCAGAAAGTCTAGTGATTTCAATTTGCAAGCCATGTATTTGTCCCTGGAACTTTTCAATACCACATAAAACCTGTACATGGGGGTACTTTTGTACTCGTGAGACATGAACATAAATATGAGTATATTAGATATTAGAGCAGTAAAACGTATAATGACGATGATATCATCAGTAAAAGGGCAGTTTTTTGTGGAAATGCAAAAAACAAATATGAACACTGACTTTGGCCATGGTTTATGATTAAGTGGCTCCTACTCCTAAAAATGGTATGCCATGATGGCTGTAATTTTCAGGGCAACAAAGGCCCTGCAAACCAATCTGTCAAATTTCAACGTGTATAAACTGAAAAGGGGAAAATCCTATATTTGACCTTGTAACTTTACAAAAATAAAATATGTGTATTTTATTGCCGTAAAAGTTAACAGTATTGTGACATTCACAATTAAAACGCCAAGCAGAATTTGAATTTTTTTTTCTTAATTTCTCATACTTTTTTAGATTTTATTCATTTTAAATTATGTTTCATATATATATATATAAATATTTGATGTCATTGAAAGCCCTCTTTCTCATGAACACAATGATATATAATAAGTGTAGGTGCACTTAATATGAAAGAGGTAAATCATGGCTGTACAGACATATAGCTCAAATTCCAGGTTTTGTTTTAGTTCAGAACTTTACAATTACCTCTCTCCTTAAGGGGTTAAAACTCAGGCCCTGAGGTTAGCAGAGAGGGAAACAAGCAGAATAGGTGGGACAAGTGGTTCTTATCTGATGTACAATCTGATTTACCACAGCAACTGCCTACACAAGAAATGTTCAAAACATTTATTACATTTTAAGATAATGTTCAACAAGTTAAGCTGTTACCACGCATTTTACAAATTCACATTATACATACAAACAAGATTTTATGCCACACAATTATACCCACAAAAACACACACAATGGCTTCTCTTTACTGAGTTCTGATGTAACTCAGTACCAATATACCAATATTGAAGTCATGTTCTTCATGGATTTTGTTACCAATGTCAATAAACTTAAAAAGATACTGCTAAAGCACTTTCCTGTACTGACGTGCTTTTGGGTGTTAAAGAAACACACTAAGCACCATAACAACTATAAGATAATGTAGTGGTTATGGTCCCAGAAGTGGCCTGGAGCTCTTGTAAGTAGTCAAACCATTTTAGAACAGATTGGCTTTTATCTGGGCTACCACCTCCCATATGTTAGTTAGAGAGCTTGAAGCTCTTAAGCAGTAGTTTACTTTAGCTCATCTGAACAAAGTCCACTGGGCTTAGCTCAGATAGAGAGCTTTTGTACTCTGTAGGAAGTAGTGAAGGCGAGTAGAGGCACTCGACAGTACCCAGGTAAGAAGTCAAAAGGTTCTGAAATAGTTTGACTACTACTATGGTTTGCCACCATAACCTCTACAGTCATGTATAGGGGTTAAGGTGCTTGGAGTGTTCCTTTAATTTCATGTTCTCTCGAATGTATTTTTACAAAAGTGCTTATTTCAAGAGAAACACTTTCACAATTCCCCTCACTTGCTTCTCAAAGCAGTAGTGAGTGCTTCTCATAGTGAAGTATTGGTTTCAAGGTTATAAATGTACCCATTAAATTCACTTTTATTATTAAAATCCTATTTAAAACAGTTCAGCAGTAATCTTTATCCTGCAACTAGATACATCCATCTTAGCTCCCTGTCAATCATTGTTATAAATCCTGTACCTTGTGCTTGGCTTTCAGCTAACAATGTTTCTATGTCTCCTCTTCATTGGCAATGTTATCCCCACTTTGCCTTGTATGAAATTGATTACAATGTTAAATATTTAATGTAAATGTAATCTCATGAACAAAAAAGGTTATTTCTAATTCTAGGTGGTTTTCAGAATGAAATTCGAAGGAAGTTAAAGGACCAGAAAAAGAAAAAAAAATATGTTTTGCTGCCTTTTTTAGAGTTGTATTTAATCATTACTGTCACTTTGCTGGTAATGAAAGTTCCTCATTCCCTCTCCTCATATATTCCACTGAAACATTCATGGGGGATGGGTAGTGTAGCAGAGGTAAGTACACAATGTCCTTACTATATGCAGCACTTCTGCGTTCAGGGCAATGTTATCACATCATGAATTTCTGATAATGCACAAACATCTGCTGAAAAATGACACACGAGTACACACGTGTTGTAGGTATACACATATTACTTTTTACTGGTTCAGCTTATTTGCATTATGTGCCATGGCTGTGCCAGGACAGCCATGCATACAATGTAAAAACAAAAATAAAATAAACTAGAAAAGCTACAATTTCTGGGGAAATTGTGTGAAGTTTTCTTGCCTCCACCAGTAGTCTACAACTGGAGTGGGCAGAGTAACTGTTATTATCTATTTATATAGCACATTTAGTTGCAACGTTGTTGCCCAAAGTGCTTCACAGTTACATTAAAACATACATTTATAAAAACATTAGCAGGTGTACAAAAGGCCCTGTCTATGACATCACTTGCTGTGCCAGCCTGGCACAGGTCAGAGTATTTTGGCGGTTGCCATCTTCAAACGGTCGTATTTTAAAAACTATACACCCTACAGCGAAGAGCTTTATATTGTGAGAATCACAAGACCCAGACTTACATTTTGATGCAAATATGTCTCTGAAATATTAAAAATGAAGGCACAGTCACAGTTTAGAAATTGCCCTTCAAATGTGAGCTTTGCAGAGTGGAGTTTCAATGAATGTCAATGGACTGCGTGAGTTGCAAACAAATGGTCATATTGTGAAATCTATCAGGACTATTTTAGTGGCAGCAGGGATAGCTGAACGTTTTGATATAAGATTTGTGTAGGTGGACTTGAAAATGAGGGAGTGGTGGCAGTTTAGAAATCATGTCCTGATTTTTCAGCTTTTGCCAGCTCCCACTCTAGTTTTAAACATTTTGCCATTCATTCCTATGGGACCAATTTCGCCACAAGAATGACGATATTTCGTGAACCATTCGGCGAAACGTTCCACGAAGTAATAGCAATCCAATCGGGAACAATCCGCACGTTTTGGTATATTACTGTCTATGTAGTGTAAAAACTGTGGGAGGAGTTAGGGTGGTAAATTTGGCTATACTAAGAATAAGAATAATATATATGTGAGATAACATTAAGTGGTCTTGCTATGCAAGAACACTTAAAAAAGTGCAGAATGAAGAAAAAAGGTATAACCCATAGCTAGCACTTTGTTAGCTATTGGGCGGTACATACTTCTCTTTATAGATTTATTTTCATATGCTACCCAAGCATTAACCTATCAACTCCCTTGCTTACTGGATTTAGAAGGTGGTTTCATCAATAAACCTTCAATAAATCTTCAGCATCCTTTCCCCTACCATCGTAATCAGACAATCAATAAAGGGGCAGAAATAAGCACATAATAAAAAATGTCTCTGAATTTAATAGAGGGCTAGAAGGCGACAAGACATAACTAATTATATTTTGAAGACAGACAGCCTCTTAAACTCTGCACCCACAATTATCAACACAAATTTTCTTATACTGAGAAGCAGTATTGTTCCTTCCTGACATAAGTTTGAACAGTTCCACGGAAATATGTCTAAGCAACAAGCTATGAGTACCCCCGTACCGAAAGCTCTGAAGATGATGGAATAGATCAGTGAAAGAACTTCTGGTGTGTCTGCCTTAACTCCATGAATTGCAAGGTACCAGTTAATGAGCTCAGCCATTGAAAGTGGCCCTAGGAGAAGCTAAGAGAAGTATATCATCAACCAGAAATGCATCTTCTGACCAGTGGAACACCAAGTACTTTAGAAGTAAAGTGCTATAAATGAAAATATGTATTTATTCTACCCCGAATGGGAGATTTCCAATACAATTAACTGGGAGGGAGCTTGAGAAACAGCTTTAAGTTCATGGAGATCATCTGAAATCAACATAATTCTTACACCTAAAACTTCCAGGACTGATCAGAAAACTGCTGGTGGCTTAGTGTCCAGCCTTGTAGTGAGTCAATCACCACCCCCTACCCCAACCTCCCCAACAAAAAAGAACTATTATAACCAGACAAAATTGTTCTGATTATTAAACATTAAGGATAGACATGCAGACAGACAGACAGATACATACACAGACAGACAGACAGAGACAAGCAAAACTAACTGAAAAGGGCAAAAGAGATGCAAAGTTCTGACTTGTGAACATCTGGAATATAAAGGGTAAATGCAGGATGCATATACAGCAGACACATCCTTCTTTTGTGGGTGGTGGCATATAAAAAGCTGATGTCATTAACCACACCAAGCTACTAGCTATCAGAGATGGAAAAACAAGCCGTGCAGAAAACCATGACAAACACAGGGTGCCCTCTCCCTGGAACACAGTAACACACTGAGCCTACCTTAAAAGACAAAAACTGTGCAGCTCAGACTAGCCATAAAGACTTTTTCGTGACCTTATTTCACCTCCCTGTATATATTGCCCAAACAAGAACTTTTAGAACACCAATCCACCTAGCTTGCATATTTTTTACTAGCACATTCAAAATCGTAAACTCTGATCTCTCTCTCTTTTTTTAAACTTTATTTTAAAATCAATGAAGCACCTGAAGCACCTGTCTTCTAAATATATGTCAGAGAGTACCAAACGTCAACAACATTCCTATAAACTAGACGACATTTAGTAGAAGACTGTCAGTTAATAACATTCCGGAGCTATCTGCAGGTATCCACAAAAAATATTAGCAAAGCCATCAATAAAGTCAAATGTTTTATAGCAGCACAGACTGCAGGACTGATACTTTCTGCTCACATTTTCAACCAGCTGGGTGACTAAGCATCATGGGAGCTGTAGTCCTCAGTAGATGAAGTGTCAGGGGATGCCAATGTTAAAGTAGTACTTGCCTAAGACAAACTTTATTCATCATTACACATAGCACCTTGTAAATTTATTTAATGGGTTACTTTAACCCTTTTGAGAGAGGGGATCTTTCTGGTGTAATATGTGGGTACTGGGGAGAATGCCCCCCTCTCAATTTGCAGTAAAACCTGAAAACAAAGGGATTTAATCACCTGGAATTCAGTGCCAGGCAAAGTTCCTGGCACTGATCTTCCATGCCCACTCTGACACCACTCCTAGTCTCATAGAGAAGCCTGTGATTGGCCCATTTCACTGGCTGAGAGCGAATGCGTGCCCTCAGGGCTGGCGAGTGGAGGGAGGGAGAAGGTGGTATTTTTTTTTATTTTTTTTTAAAGTGTATGCAGGGTGGAGGGAGTAAATCATTGCACGCTGACAACAAATGCATCTTACACACAGAATTACATTGTCAGCCTAGTGCAGAATTCTGGGCTGCCAATGTTATGTGTGCTGGGGGTACAACTAGCCTCAAGCAAACAACTACAAAACTGAAACACTGCAAATACTGACTTCTACCACCATGACCACTTCAAATCCCTGAACTGGTCATGGTGGTTGGAGTAACCCCTTATTCAATACCAAACTGTAGTGAACTGAAATACAAATTTTAGTCACAATGACAGTTACTGTTTTCTATTGTAGTGTTGTGGAATTTGCTTATGGTTTCTGAATAAAATAATACCTATGTATCACTCATTTCTCTTTCTTGTATCATCCATGTTATACTGTTGTTTCATTTTTAAGAAGCACATTTTCTACATTGGTATCCAATGCATTCATATTTCTGTCTGAGACTGTCACAGTCTGAGCTGCGCTGAACAGCAAGGCTGATATATCCCGTGAGGATAAAGAAAGACATGTAAACACAGACAGGATATATACTAACAGCAATCAAATAATTCTACTGGTAATTCCACACTGGGAATCTTTTTTGTTTAAAATAAATCATAAATTAGAATTGCTATTTATACTCAACTGTGCTCATGTTATTAACCTCAGAAGAATGGCATTTGTTAGAGATGCAACATGCAACCATGATGTTTGAACGGTTATTAAAATTGGTTCAGAGAGAAACCGTTCAGAAACTCAACTTCCAATCAGAATAGACATCATGGAGAGCTATACATGCTACTCTGCAACTTCATCCTTCACTTAAATCTTTCACATGCCCAGGATGTGGTGTTAGCTGTCTAGCACATAGACTTTGCTTGTCCATCTCGGCTCTATAACTGACAATGATGATATATATTGGTGCCCTGGATATCTAATAGATCTGTGCATTGATGGCCCTAATCCCCTGCTCTTTAAGTTAGATCACAACATTATTATATTTGGGTTTTGAACCGAGTTACAATTTGCACTCCGGTATATAGTTAAGTCATTAGTTCCCTATGACATTCTGGAATATTATTCCTTTGAATATGTTCAGTTGAAATCATGTCTTCTATAGGACTTTAGACTTTATAAGGCAAACATGAACTCTACATTTCAAAGAGATGGCGGAGTCCATGATATAACCATTAGGGATGTGCATGGGTAGGCAAGAATTTTGGTACGGTTTGGTTCAGAAATTCTGGTAAGAACAACAATTTGTCTGCTTTGGCAATTCGGACCAATGGCATTCGGTTCGGTTTGGCACTTCGGCAATTTGGCACTTCAGAAATTTGGCAATTTGGAACTTTGGTATTTCGGACCCTAACCCCTAAACTCTAAACACTTGTTTTGCCCCTAACTCCTATCCCTAACCCCTATGTTTGCCACTTTTCATCAATTTGGAACTTTGGCAATTCGGTTTGGTTCGGCACTTCAGAAATTTGGCAATTCAAACTCCGGACATTCGTAAGCATCCGAACGTCTGAATTTCACGAAATTCATCCGAATGTACATTTGTAACAAAACTAATTGCAGATGTCTAATAACCATATCCCGTGATATGTTTTGGGATTTGAGATATAGGAACTGTAGCAGGCTTGTATGCTACTCTATGTGAACAATCCAAATATAATTTAAACATACAGCTATAACAAGTATTCTGTAATAGTACTGTTTGCACAGTCACAAATTTCCTGATAGAAATGTGCATTGCATTCTTGGAGTTCAGGCCCGTACACTGAAATACATTCAGCGCCCATGATATTATTGAATAAATATCAGTGTAGGATGTAAACAATACAATGAGTATTCAGTAGATCTGCCCCATGGTCACCAGGTTTTTAAACCAGTTGATTCTGGGGCAGTCCAGGAATTTCTGTGAAAAAAGATGTACCCCTTCCCCAACTGACTTACCCTCCATATTTAAAGAATATGCTAAGATTACAAATAAACACACATTTTACAATACATCCAACTCAATTAATGTCTGAAAATGTGCTGAAAATGACAGCCTTCCCACTCCTTTACAAGTACTGGAGGAAGTTTCAATGTTCCAGAGCAAAAAATGGTATTACATATTTTACTATAATATATTTTTTGGGGGGATAAACTACCTTTATCCAGGGTTTGATTATTTATTAGGCAGAGTAGGCACCTGCCTGGAGATGCCGGTCCACTAGGGGACACTGTTTTCAGCACTTATTATTTTAGGGGCTTAGGTGGGCTTGTGTAGGGAGATAAGTCAGAGGAGCCTTGACCAGTGTCCTCTGTAGTCAAGACGGTCTCCTATGATTGATAGTAGAGCTTCAGGAGCAGTAATATAAACTGTAAAACTCAGAGTTGTCCCATCCCCACCAGTGTGAAGTGCCTTGAAGAAAGAGCAGGTATAGCACTGAGTGGTGCACACTGTATAACAGCCCTGCATCGATGTTATCCATTGCCAGAATGCTAACATTGGAATGTGAATAGTTTGCAAATAACCTTTCAAACTCCATATGTCCTAAACGAACCATTTCCTTACCCTAAATGTAACTCTTCCCAAAACTTAAACAAACTCTTTCCTAAGTCCCACATATAAGCACTCCAAGCATTCACCTTAAAAAACCTTAATCATAGGTTTAACTCCTCTTAAACACATCCAATGTGCAATGTACCTCAATACTAAACTTTACCCAACACTTACCCTAAACTGAATAATTCTAAACACCCTTTATACCACAACTATAACTCCTCTTCAGCTTATAATCATTTTAACACTAATCACCCGAGGTAAACAAACTGTGATGTTAACTCCTGTCAAACATTAAGCCTCCTTTTACCCTACCCACTTCTGACATTATCTTTATCAATGCATGTATTTACATAACTGCATACCTCTCACTATTCTCACAGATTCAGACACTACATTACAAACAGAACTATATATATATCCATTATTTTTTGCCTAGGTGAGGTGTTTTTAAAGAACTATTAGATTCTGTGAGACTTGAAATTGCTGTTTAGTGAATGAGCGCGTGCACTGGATCTTGTATGTTAATACCAATATATAATTTAGATGTTTATATCTGCAATGTCCACTTAATATATTCATTAAATGTACTTTAATTGCCATTTATTTTTTTGGGGAAGGGGGAGCAGGGGGCACCTTAGAATTATGTGCCCACAGGCACATGACAAGTAAATTCTGCCCTGTCTAAAGCATTTCTCAACAAACTGACAGATGAAACACGTGAACTGTAATGTAGGGATTGTTTCATGAACCCCTATATTTCAACTCTGGTTTGAATAGCATCCGTCATTTTATTCAGAAATGCTTTATTGACTCCAAGGCTGTTGTGGCTAAACTGCATTTGTCCAAAAAAAAAAAGCTATTACAAGACTCCACAAATAATGGGCATATATAATATTGGATTATTTTTGATTACACATAAATATGTGTTATAATATTGGCAGATATGTACTAAACTGTCATTATTTCAGCTAGTCACTTTGTATATAAAATTCTAATGTATTTTGTCTAAAGAATTCACTAAAACATTATAAAGGGAAAAAAATACATATTTTTTTTTGTTCCCCGATGATGACTTTACTGCTTGTAGTGCGATGGCTACAGGGTGCAGGAAAAATTGAGTTTTTTTACCTGTAGCTGTCCCCTGTGACTAGACGCCAACATTAGTGCTGTACTCTCACACAAGCACAAGAGTACAAGAGTACAAAACAGATATCTATGGAGGATCCTGTGAGAGCCTCCACAGACAAAGCCTTTTTCACTTCAGCCGTCACTTTTGGGGGACAGTGGTAGCTCCACCTTCTTATCAAGCACAGGAAAAATACACAAGACAAAGTAGTCCCTACATAAGAGAAAGTACTACCTTATTGTTTTATATCTTTTGACTGCACTGAAATTCCAGTGAAATTCCAACACAGTTTTTAAAAACTATGTATGCAGTTTTTTGGGTTGCAGGGAGTGGTGGCGGCAGAGCCACTTTAACTATATTCATTTTTTTTTATCTTTTTAAATGTTTTATTTGTTTAAAAAGAGCACCAGCCATATTGCTATAGTGCCCCTGATATAAGAGAGAAAAAAGAAGGAATGCTAAGGTAAGAACAGGATTGGATGGGATTTAGGGTGAAGGTGTTATTATAAGGCTGAGGGTGCAGGGTTGAATAGAGCAACAGTTATGAGGGCTTAAAATTAGGGTACAACATCCTTGGTTTTTATCAGGGAATTGGATCAAATTCATTAAGTTAATTTGGTTGTAACTCAAGTTAAATTAGTTAATTTTACAGAGATTTGTGTGACTTTAACAGCTGAACCAATTGTAGAATTGTCTGAAATTCCCCAGATTTGCCTGTTTCAGATAGCATTTATTCAATTGAAACAGTAGAGGTTAGACAATACAATACATGTCTACTCGTGGTTTGTTTCATTATGTTTGATGTTATCAAACATTCTAATGACACTGGTCTAAAATTAAAGTGAAACTATCACTTCTCTGCAAATGATACCATTAAAACACTGAAAATCACATCTTTTATTTACTTTTTTGATTTGATGCTCTGTTTTCTTTCAAAAAATGTATATTAAAAATGTAACAAGTGACATCCCAGTCCAGTTCACTATAGGCACCACAACAACAACAACAACAACAACAACAACAACAACCCACAATGCAAATGAGGAGAAAAATAGAAACATTGTTCCTATTTCCACTTCAACTAAGTTCAGTGGACAAAAATAGCAACATTTATAATAGTGTTTCAATGGGAGTCAAGATGGGAAACCAATTTCCAGGGTGCTTGTGGATTTCTACAGTTCCCTTTTCAATTCAGTGAAAAAGTATAAAAGGGACACTACAGGCACCCAGACTGCTCATTGAAGTGGCCTGGGTGTATAGTCCCAGGTCCCCCAACCCTACAAAGGTAATTAGTGCAGTTTTTAATAAACTGCAATAATTACCTTAGGGGCTTAACTCCATCTCTAGTGGCTCTCTACCAGACAGCCACTAAAGGGACTTCCGGGTGGTTAGGCAACTTTTGGTCGCTTAACTGATGCTGGACGTCCTGATGCTCTGCATTAGGACATCCAGCGTCATGTAAAACCCTATAGGAAAGCATTATAAATGCTTTCCAAGGGGGGGAAATACTAATGTGAGCGTGGGGAGGAGCGGAGACGGAGACAGAACCAGCGCCGAGGGACATCAGTGCTGGTCTCAGGTAAGTCACAGAAGGGTTTTTTAACCCCTTCTGCACCACGGGGATGAGAAGTGGCACGACCGAGGAGAGTATAAAAAGTAAAATTAATATTTTAATATTGGAGCAAATCTGGCTAGAAGAAGATCGAACAGCAGATTTTAGAATGACAATAAATAAAGATTGGTTAGTTAGCAATCTTTCAAACTTCACTTTAGTATCTAATTCAGCAATACCTTTCACTGAAGTATTTGCATTGGCCCCTTCCACAGTAAGTTTGTCATTGTTGAAAAGCTCCATTAACTTAACTGAACAACTTAACAGGTTTGCCAAGTTCATAACACCACTAATGTGTTGTACTGTCAAGTAAATCAAATCCACAGTATTTATTTTGTGCCTTGCAGAGATTATTTAACACTACCAGCTTGATCCCTTTTTTTTTTGTCAGATGTATTATAGACATCAAAGCGGGAAGGAAAATAAAAAGAATGAGGAAAATGTTTTTCTCTATGGATTTCCTAAATAGTCCAATGTAAAACTGACAAGCTTAAACTAAGCAGAACTAAACTTTAACCCCCAGCAGATTCAATATAAAATCTAACCATAGATGCGGGATTGTTATCTTTCACTGTGTCTAGTGGCTTAATCCTATGACGTCTTCCTCATCTATTTGCTGAAATCTTTAAAGATTGGAAAACTGCATTGTAAACTAAACTTTAATTAAACCTCAAGACATAAGATTAGATCAGGATCCTGTGGAGAGTTTTTGAAGGTTAGGCTCCGCTGAGAGGAGATATTAAAGGATTCGGTCTTCCAAAAAAAGATTACGTGTCTAATGGCACATTCGTAATGCGATAATATTCTATGGTAATATCCCTTGTAATTTATGACAGCATATTGTGTTATATCAGATGAACAACAGATAGGTATGTAGTTTAAGTTATAGTACACAGATTTTTTTTTAATGTCTCAACTTTGACACGATAACTGCATTCATACAACACTATGAATTC
Source organism: Pelobates fuscus (assembly GCF_036172605.1). Classification (NCBI taxonomy): domain Eukaryota; kingdom Metazoa; phylum Chordata; class Amphibia; order Anura; family Pelobatidae; genus Pelobates; species Pelobates fuscus. Next base: position 360,756,200 of record NC_086318.1, read on the forward strand.
CGACTAGCATTTATTGATATAGGGCCAATAAAGTCTGCACAGGACTCATGAGTAAAGGAAATAGCGAAATGAATGGGTACGGTAAGTTCTGAGAGCCCAGTCTATAAGTGATGAAGATAAGTTAGACATGAAGTACAAAGAAGAGTATGAAGCAAATGAAAACTGAGCGTATTATTTGACAGGATTCCATAGCATTCCTCCGGATTCCAGGTGTCTTTAGTTCAATGTATTATCGCCCTATGGTCCCTGGCTTGTTGTGGTGCTTTTGCTGTGTCTTGTACTCTCTTGCACTCAGACTGGAGAGATCTGATCCTTCTAACGGCTAGTCCTGCTTAACCAACTAGCTCCTCTTTGCAGACCGTTCTTTTCCTACTGCAGGTGTCATGTATACTCAGTAATGCAGAGCCACGTATTCTTAGTATTCCAGAGCCACGTATCCTTAGTATTCCAGAGCCATGTATCCTCAGTATTCCAAGGTCATGTATCCTCAGTATTCCAGAGCCATGTATCCTTAGTATTCCAGGGTCATGTATACTCAGTATTCCAGGGTCATGTATCCTCAGTATTCCAGAGCCATGTATCCTTAGTATTCCAGAGCCATGTATCCTCAGTATTCCAGGGTCATGTATCCTTAGTATTCCAGAGCCATGTATCCTCAGTATTCCAGGGTCATGTATCCTTAGTATTCCAGAGCCATGTATCCTCAGTATTCCAGAGCCATGTATACTCAGTATTCCAGGGTCATGTATCCTCAGTATTCCAGAGCCATGTATCCTTAGTATTCCAGAGCCATGTATCCTCAGTATTCCAGGGTCATGTATCCTCAGTATTCCAGAGCCATGTATCCTCAGTATACCATTTTGAAAAAGCCTTAAAGGTGAAACGCGTTTTAAATTGTGTTTTTTTAACAATAAAAGTATTTTGGTTACCCTTTTTAGGACCAATTTTCATTTTATATGCACGTTTTATTATTTTTTTTATTCTCCCTGGCATCTCTTATTGTATCCTGACTCAAGGAATCCTAGGTGGGGATCATTCCATCAATGCTGGTATTTACTGCTCTATACTTGTGAGTATATTTGAATTATATTTTATTACTCTATCCTTATCAACTGAAAGCACTATTGCTGTTCTTTATATATCTTGGAGCACTGTATCAACCAGGCCGGAGTGACGGACGCACCTCTCCAGTATATCCTTTAGCGGGGATTATACCGCTACACGCCCTTCACCCCAGAGCTGGTTAAAGCTCTCACAAATGTGAGTGTATTACCTTCCATTTATCTATTTTACCATTGGATTTTACAATATTACACTATCGGCTGTTTGTCGTGTTCTCCTTCTGTCTCCACATATACGGATATTTTATCAATCCGGACGGATTAACTCTCGAGGACTGTACCCCTACCTTATCCAGATATATTAGTGAGACTTCTATATGACTTTTTATTCACCTTCATTATATATTTTTATCTGGACGGATCTACTTTTATTCTGTTGTCTCACGTGAGAGTTTTTATTCTCCACCGTTTTTTTATTATTTAGGTATACTTGTTGTTGTTTATCCCTTTAGACCATTTGGTCTGGTTTATATTGTTTAAGACTATTGTTACTACCCCCTAGCGCAGCCCTTACCCCCTTCTCATTCTCTAGCTTGTTTTATTAAGGGTCTTTTTTGGGTTGCTGCTTATTCTTGTTAATTAGCGCTGACTCTTCCCCCATGTTCTGTTATCCAACCATAGCTGCTGATTTTCCTGCGGTAAATATTACCTATGGGTTGCTATTTTTTTTTTTATTATTCTTTATTTTTGTTCGTGCATAAGGTTAACAGGCAAATTAGTACTGCCACAATAGCTGGTACAAGCGAGTTTGCAGACACTCTTAATTACATGGCATTAATGACATTGCACTTTTTTTTTTTTTAAATACTTATATAGACAAGATAATATCCGGTATGTTGCATCTATTAGTCACTGTTAGATTAACGGTCATGTTAGGACATTGCTTTGCAAATCATAGCTCTACACTCTTAACTTTATGTCTGATTTTGCAGTTATGATTTTACGCCTATATAATGATCATGGTTACTAATAATGCCACAACCGCACATATCAGCTGAAGTAACAACGGTCACTAATAAGGTCGACAACTGTGAACAATACATAGTTTGATATTTATGGTGCGTTTAACAATTGTGGTGGTCTGCTCTTGTGCTCTGTGTGGGTGATGTTGTGTTCCTCGTGAATGGTGCCTGCTTAGTGTAGCCCCCTTTGCCGGTTAACTATATACATATGCAGTGAGGCAGGTTCGTCTGTGGACCAGCGTGGAGGGTGGAGGGGGGGAGATTTCACTGAGGGTGTACGTGTAAAAAGAAAAAAGTGTCGGCCAACTGAGGTCCCGCGTTGTGCGGCCTCAAGCTTTGTGTCTGTAACACACGACATTTGCATGTATGATTGCTAAAGTAAGTGAGAAGTTAACCTACTAGTTGTCTACGGAGTCATGTTAGAGAGAGGTTACTGTCAGCTAGGTGAGGGGGTTACAATATGTGTGCAGCCAATATTACTTGCAGCAAAATGTTAAACTGAAGCATTAAAATTACATTTAAACCGAAACATTGAAATAAAATATAGCAGTCTCAAAACTGTACTGTATAAGTTCATCGCAGGTAATGGAGCAGGTTGTCCCCTGGAGCTGGGTGACTATCTGCATTTCAGGTGGTGCCTCTGGCAGGTGATAATCTTTGGAGTTTCCTCGGAGTAAACTCCTGTATGTTAACAGGGTTTAACTATTTAACAGTCTTGGTCTGTTCGCCAGCGGCGCTCGCAGTATACCTGCCGACATCAGGATGGACTCCAGCTTCTGATGGTTTTGGGCCTTGTGGGTGGTCCCTTCGTGGGTAAAGGAGACAGCTCGTGGTGTTCCCCAACGGTATGGAATCTCTCTGTCGTGGAGGTTCTGTAGCAGCGGCTGCAGAGATTTCTGCCAAGTAAGGGTGCTCTTAGTAAGGTCTGGAAATATTTTTAGTTCTGAGCCTTCAAACAGTAAAGGAATTTAATCGTAGTATGAGGTCTGCAGTCGCGGTTGCCGGGGCTTGGGCTGGTTTCGGCAATCGGAAGAGCCCGTCCAGTTTCACAGATTTGACTTGTTTCGGAGGTAGTAGGATTCTGAGGAGACGTCGAACATAGTGGGGTAATTCAGTGAGGACACCGTGTCCGGTATCCCTCTGATTTTCACGTTGTGTCGTCTCCTCTGGTCCTCTAGGGCATCCAGCCGATCTGTGGTGGAGTTTTGCTGTGCCTCCAGGCAGGGCCGGACTGGGTATGAAAACCAGCCCTGGAAAAAAATACATACCAGCCCCATAGCATTGCGGAGTCATCAGAATTCAGCTTAACAGCCCATTAAAATGCGGACGCATATAACGCCGTAACAGCGTTAAAGGGACACTATAGTCACCCAGACCATTTCAGCTCAATGAAGTGGCCTGGGTGCAATGTCCCTCAGGTTTTAACCCTTCACATGTAAACATAGCAGTTTCAGAGAAACTGCTACATTTACATTTGCGGTTAATCCAGCCTCTAGTGGCTGTCTTCCGGAAAGACACTAGAGGCGCATCTGCGACGCTGGAGGCACATTTCACCTCCATCACGCAGAGTGTCCATAGGAAAGAATTGAGAAATGCTTTCCTATGGACACTTTGAATGCGCGCGCGGCCATGCGCATTCAGCTCCAGTGACGTCGGACGGGGGAGCTGACGTCAGACGGGGGAGCTGACGTCAGACAGGGAGGAGAGGTCACCAGCGCCGAGGGAGCCTGGCGCTGGATTAAGGTAAGTAACTGAAGGAATTTTAACCCCTTCAGCGCCACGGGAGGGGGACCCTGAGGGTGTGGGCACCCTCAGAGCACTAAAGTGTCAGGAAAACCGCTTTGTTTTCCTGACACTATAGTGATCCTTTAAGAGTTTAAGGGGTTATTTTGGCCTGGGGAAGCCAAATGGTTATACACCTATGCTCTAAACCAGGAATAGACATCCTTTGCCACTCCAGATGTTGTGGACTACACCTCCCATGATGCTTTGCAAGCCTTAATGGAGATGTAGTCAAAAAACAAAGGGAGTGTTGAAGGTTACCTACCCCTGCACTAAACCAAAAATATATAATACAGTTCCTATCCCATAACTATAATATTTAATGCTATAATATTTAATGCTCTCATCCAACCCCCTTCCCTCCACAGTTCCTAATAAATATATTACAAATATAATTCCCTAGCCCCCTCTATTTACATTTCCTTCTACACATACACACATACATATAAATATATATATATATATATATATATATATATATATATATATATATATGGTCAAAGATGAAGTAGGAGCACTCAAAAGGACTTTTTTCGGTGATTTTAATGTAGTGAAAAAAAAGTTTACAGCAAAGTGTAACGCATCTATTCAATCGACGTTTCGACCCCTAAGGGTCTTTTTCAAGATCAAACAACTAGTGACAAAGCGGCATTTAAATATACAATACAAATGAATAACTCACCAATCGCGTGCGTGTGATTAGCCGAACCCGGAAGTGTCCCAACGCCTCACGTGGTGCTGGGCGTGCGTGGTGCTGGGCGTGCGTGGTTGCTAAGCAGCGAAGCTATACCCGGAAGTATCCGGTCCTCGCTCAAACTACTGGGCGTGTATAGTGACATGCACCTCAGTTGCTAAGTAATGGAGTGTACACTCCGGAGGCTAAGATACATGTAACAAACCCTCGTGAAAGAACTGCAGTAAGCAAAATTTAAGGGATCTCAAAATTGAGATCTGGATGTGGGATATTTAGAAGTGAAGAAATATTTACTTTATGTTCTATAAAAGAAAATTTTTTCCTACTATTCATAATGTAAGAATGAGACAGCCGAGGGGTCAGTAGTGCTCCCGCTGTGAAACGTGTGAAAGTGTATCAATAGTGACAAAGTGACACATACAAAAAAAGTTACAATCTACTCGGCAACTATGTCTCTAAAAACATCAAGGATCGATATTCTCTGGCAAAGCATCGTGAAAAAGTTATAAAAAAAATTTTGAAAAAATTAATTAAATGTCAGCACTGTGACTAACTGACAACCATAATCTACGTCATATGGACGTGTGTAACTTATACTGGAATATTAACTCGAATCCAAGGGTATATCTATCGAGGATCAGGAATCAAATTTTAGCTAAGGCATAAAAAATATATATATAAGAAGAATTTTTCAAAGGAACATCGTGAAGGAGATATATTCATTGAGTCCTTTTGGAGTGACAGTGTCAAGACGGTGTATCCAATAATGAAACAAAGAAATAAAGTATATACACTAGGAAAATACACATATACTGAGATGGTTTCAGGTGAACTTCACAACCACCTGTGAAAATATGTAACAAGAGAACAAAAGTGGAAACCACCCAGAGTATGTATAGTGAACAAAATACAAAAGGACAACCTGGTATAGGTCAGATATCCTCAAATGGAATCTGTGTAAGAATAGAAAGCACTTTCATAGCGTAAAAAAGTTAATCCAAGTAGTGTTTAAAGTGAGATAGAAATACACTCACAAACGAACGAATATTCAGGCCTTTCACCCTCTCAGGGGTAGTGTGATGAGCAAAGAAGTCCTCAAATTAGCAGCATAAAACAGGCATCTCTCCATACATATATGGAACTCCTGGTGATGATAATCGAGTATCCACAGTCCAGAGATAGGGAGAAGATACAGCATTCAAATACAAATAAAAATAAATAAAAACAATATAAGTACGTAGAAGTAGAGTTATCCAACGCGTTTCGTCCTATTTGGATGTCGGACTTCTTCAGGGATAGTTGTGGATCCACTTCTATGGGTTTTTATACCCATCAGCAGCCTCTTCTTAATCCGATACACATGTGAACAAACATGCGTTTCACTGTGGAACGCAGAAATCCAGCGTGGAGTGCAGAGAGCTTGTCAAACAGTTCCGGGTTGTAATGCGCATGCGCGTGAAAATCGCGCATGCGTCAACTGAAAAGACCATTGCCTGCAGGGGACAAAAGGCATAGAAAGGCGAAAACGCCTGAGAACAAAACCGATCATGTTTTGCTACAGATTTTTATAGAGTGGGAGAATTCCCCATAATATTACAGCAAATACTTTAGATATGTCTCCACATCCTAGTATGGATACACATATCTGTACATAGACATAAAATTAACTCCATAATGAAAATTACACATATATATACACACAACCATATGAAAGTGTAGATTTATAAAAAAGAAAGTGATTAAAATCAAATTAATATGGATAAGATGGAGGGCATGTAGCCCCATTTATGAGCAATTGGTGTGCAGAAATATTAAATTATAAACTTATTTTACGTGAAAATAGAGAGTAAGACTTACTTAAAGGGTCATATATACCCATAATGTATTTTATTTTATTGATGTGTATGGAACTGTAAGTATCAATTAGTAAGTTAAGGAACTTCCTACAAATGGGTTGGGAGAATAGAACTGTGACAAGGGATAAGAATAAAATTAAGTATAAAAATAAAGACTATACAAGTGGAAGGAGTTAAACTCAATTGGAGGGTCATTTGAACCCATCGTATATTATATAATATGGAACTATAGGTGTCAATTAAATTAATTAAAGAGCTTCCCATAAATGAATTAATAAATAGAACCATAATAAGGGTTCGAAAAAATCCTTAAATTATAAAAATAAAAAAATATATATATGAAAATATATATATAAAAATATATAATAACAAATTATTATGCACTTACATATAGGTTGTATATACATGTGTAGACAAAGAAAAACCTGGCATCCAATTACAGAGACTATGACAGCAAAGAGAACCTTTTAGAAGATGATTAGATGAGACCCTGTAGATCTATTTCTTGGTTGAGCCCCATATTCAAGGTATTTAGATTAAAAATCCACCAGGCCTCCTTCCTAATTAATTCCTGTAGTTTATCACCCCCTCTCCATCCTAGTTGGACCGAGTCTATTCCATAAACCTGCAGAGTGTTCCAGGTGAATGAGGGGCAGGAATTGCAGTGTTTTGGTACACTATGGTCAATTTTATTTTTGCGTATGTTGTTATGATGTTCCAGTGTTCTGATGTGTAACTTTCTGGATGTACGTCCGACATATTGGGCACCACAGCCGCATTGCAATAAATAAATTACAAAAGTAGAAGAACAGTGGATATGGTTTTTTATTTTATATGTTTTTTTCGTGTATGTGCCAGTGAAATCTTGGATTTTTCTTTTGAGGTGTGTGCAAGTAGAGCAATGGCCACAGCTGTAAAACCCTTGTACTTGGGTCTTGAAAAGGTTATTGTAAGAAGGAGTGATAGGTAATAGACTGGGTGCCAATTTGTTTTTTAAATTGCTGGATTTTTTATAAATTACTGTAGGAAAGTCTGGTAACACATCTTTTAAGATCTCATCTCTCTTTAAGATGTACCAGTGCTTCCTGAGAATTTTTTCTACCTGTCTAGCTTGGGAATTATATTGAGTAACAAACGCAAATTCAAATTTGCTAATTTTATTGCTGTTATTTTTTCCTTTGTCTGTATTATCACTTTTCTCCTTATTTTTATTTTTCCATCTGAATCTATTTTTTATTCAGATGGAACACTCTGCAGGTTTATGGAATAGACTCGGTCCAACTAGGATGGAGAGGGGGTGATAAACTACAGGAATTAATTAGGAAGGAGGCCTGGTGGATTTTTAATCTAAATACCTTGAATATGGGGCTCAACCAAGAAATAGATCTACAGGGTCTCATCTAATCATCTTCTAAAAGGTTCTCTTTGCTGTCATAGTCTCTGTAATTGGATGCCAGGTTTTTCTTTGTCTACACATGTATATACAACCTATATGTAAGTGCATAATAATTTGTTATTATATATTTTTATATATATATTTTCATATATATATTTTTTTATTTTTATAATTTAAGGATTTTTTCGAACCCTTATTATGGTTCTATTTATTAATTCATTTATGGGAAGCTCTTTAATTAATTTAATTGACACCTATAGTTCCATATTATATAATATACGATGGGTTCAAATGACCCTCCAATTGAGTTTAACTCCTTCCACTTGTATAGTCTTTATTTTTATACTTAATTTTATTCTTATCCCTTGTCACAGTTCTATTCTCCCAACCCATTTGTAGGAAGTTCCTTAACTTACTAATTGATACTTACAGTTCCATACACATCAATAAAATAAAATACATTATGGGTATATATGACCCTTTAAGTAAGTCTTACTCTCTATTTTCACGTAAAATAAGTTTATAATTTAATATTTCTGCACACCAATTGCTCATAAATGGGGCTACATGCCCTCCATCTTATCCATATTAATTTGATTTTAATCACTTTCTTTTTTATAAATCTACACTTGCATATGGTTGTGTGTATATATATGTGTAATTTTCATTATGGAGTTAATTTTATGTCTATGTACAGATATGTGTATCCATACTAGGATGTGGAGACATATCTAAAGTATTTGCTGTAATATTATGGGGAATTCTCCCACTCTATAAAAATCTGTAGCAAAACATGATCGGTTTTGTTCTCAGGCGTTTTCGCCTTTCTATGCCTTTTGTCCCCTGCAGGCAATGGTCTTTTCAGTTGACGCATGCGCGATTTTCACGCGCATGCGCATTACAACCCGGAACTGTTTGACAAGCTCTCTGCACTCCACGCTGGATTTCTGCGTTCCACAGTGAAACGCATGTTTGTTCACATGTGTATCGGATTAAGAAGAGGCTGCTGATGGGTATAAAAACCCATAGAAGTGGATCCACAACTATCCCTGAAGAAGTCCGACATCCAAATAGGACGAAACGCGTTGGATAACTCTACTTCTACGTACTTATATTGTTTTTATTTATTTTTATTTGTATTTGAATGCTGTATCTTCTCCCTATCTCTGGACTGTGGATACTCGATTATCATCACCAGGAGTTCCATATATGTATGGAGAGATGCCTGTTTTATGCTGCTAATTTGAGGACTTCTTTGCTCATCACACTACCCCTGAGAGGGTGAAAGGCCTGAATATTCGTTCGTTTGTGAGTGTATTTCTATCTCACTTTAAACACTACTTGGATTAACTTTTTTACGCTATGAAAGTGCTTTCTATTCTTACACAGATTCCATTTGAGGATATCTGACCTATACCAGGTTGTCCTTTTGTATTTTGTTCACTATACATACTCTGGGTGGTTTCCACTTTTGTTCTCTTGTTACATATTTTCACAGGTGGTTGTGAAGTTCACCTGAAACCATCTCAGTATATGTGTATTTTCCTAGTGTATATACTTTATTTCTTTGTTTCATTATTTGGTCACTTCACTATTGTATATCACTACTATTATGGCCGTACAGAATGTTTATGATGAGATGAGACATGATAGAAAATTGAGGATTGATACCTTATTTAGAGGGGAGAACAAATCTATAGATAGTTCCCTAAACCACAAATTTATCCAATTAGAACGTCTATTAGAGAAAGAAACTCGCAAATGGTGGGAAATTACATCCTTAGAACAGTATCTAGCTTACGATATTATCCCACGTGGTCTAAGAATAACAAAAATGCCAGCTTTTGGCCTAGAGGACAAATTACTAATGCAAGACTGGCATAATGCCAATGATGAATGTTCAAAAAAATATATGACTGGTCTAATTAATTACCAAAAAAGATCTTTGAAATCATTAGAAGATGAAATCAATAAATTAGAGAATGAACTCTCCTTGCATGTAGAGCTAAAAGCAGTAGAAAACAACTATATAATTTTAAAAGAGAAAATAAAGACTGTTGACGATAAAATCTCAAACACCAAGTCCACTAAGTTCAGGAGGGACCAGGAGGATTACCAAAAAGGCAATCAAAGAAATTGGCCCAGGCAAAAACTTGAACAGGGGCACTCTAGATACTCGCATAAAAATCAATTCAACTCTAGATCCCAAGACTCCCATCCAAAAAGATTAGACACTAGACGTTTTTCCAATTCTAAATCCAATTTCAACTCATTCTCTAAGCCTCCATTTAGAAAAAACTCACATGAGAATGCTAACTCTACACAGTATCAAAAATACCCCACACGAGCAACAGGTAGTTATTCTCCCAATTACTCCAGATATTCTAAAAACAACCAGGAAGTTTTTTTAGGCAAGGAGCCAAACCAAAAACTAAATCCAACCCAGTTTTCCATACACACCCAAAACAGATTCCAGCATTTAAAATCTCCCACAAAGAAAAGACCACACCTGGAGGTGGAGGAGGAGGACCCTCCACTCCACCTCTCACACAGACAAAATTAAACCAATTTGAAGGTATTTTTAATCTTTCTGACATATCCCTTTCACCGCAAGAACTGTCATTATTAAAAAAAGGCTTGAATTTTGCCCCGTCCTCTAATTGTAATCCTTTCAACCTTTTTTTAGATAACCAGAAATTCCTAAGGAAATTAACATTAAAGAGATTCTTTAAAAATAAGGAAATGAACTTGATCAATTCAGAGCCATGTCCAAGTAATATCCCACTAGACTCAAATCCAGAGAATGAGGCACCTGATACGGGACTGAAAATCATACATACCTCTTTAAAACCTAAATCAAATTTTTTTCCATGGGCAGCTAAGGGGAAATTCCTGGAGGTATTCAATGACCTGGTACAGGAGGATTTAAATAAAATTGTGGACAGTAAATTCAAACCCAATCTTACTAAAAAAGAAAAGCTAGCTCTAACCACACTTACAGAAAATCACAATTTGGTTATAAAAGAAGCTGACAAGGGAGGGGGGATTGTTATTATGAATAAAACTTATTATTTACAAGAAGCTTATAATATCTTACATGACGTCAACACTTATCAAATTTTGGACAAAAACCCTTCTTCTGAATTTTTGGCAGAATTACACACATTATTGACCACTGGTTTAAACAATAATATTATAAACCAGGATGAGTACAAATACATCTTTAATCCAAATTGCAAAGTGGCAGTTTTTTATTTTTTGCCAAAAATTCACAAGAACACCCAAAAACCCCCAGGACGTCCCATCATAAGCGGAATCAATTCCTTGTCATGCAAATTATCAGAATATGTGGATTTATTTTTACAGCCATATGTCCCATTACATGATACTTTTATCAAAGACACCAGGCATATTCTGCAAGATTTGCAATCTATGGAGTGGAAGTCCACCTACATTCTAGCGACAGCAGACATCACAGCCCTATACTCTAACATACCCCACGTGAAAGGTATTGCTTGTATTCAAGATGCCCTTAGATCTCCACAAGTTTTAGAGGATGCCCAGATTGAGTTTCTGGTGAGCTGTATTCAGTTCGTACTCGCCAAAAACTTCTTCTGGTTCAATGGTCAGTTTTTTCTTCAGCGATGTGGCGTCGCCATGGGAACAAAATTCGCCCCCAGTTTTGCCAACTTGTATGTGTCCCATTGGGAGCGCCAGCACATCAAGTTGGCGGACCCTGGTGGGGGTGGTTTGGTCCTGTGGCGACGCTTCATCGACGATGTCCTGATTATTTGGGATGGGTCCACAGAAGACCTTGATTTATTTTTGGGTCAAGTAAATGACAATGAATATAATTTAAAATTCACTTCGATATCCAGTAACTCCAGTATTAATTTCTTGGATTTAACTATATATGTAGAACACAATAAATTAAAAACCAAGACGTATTTTAAACCCACAGACTGCAATACAGCCATCGACAACTCCAGTACTCACTATCCTCCATGGCTCTCTAACATTCCTAAGAGCCAATTCACCCGACTCAGAAGGAATTGTACAGACGACCATATGTTCCTAGAACAGTCTAAGATTGTACAACAAAGATACACTGACAAAGGGTATAATGTGAAAAAAATGGAGACATCGAAATCTGAAATACTAAATTTTGACAGATCATTGTTATTGACTAACAATAGTGAAGAGGGTCTGGAACTACTAACAGCTGAGCAAAAAATAAAAAATAGATTCAGATGGAAAAATAAAAATAAGGAGAAAAGTGATAATACAGACAAAGGAAAAAATAACAGCAATAAAATTAGCAAATTTGAATTTGCGTTTGTTACTCAATATAATTCCCAAGCTAGACAGGTAGAAAAAATTCTCAGGAAGCACTGGTACATCTTAAAGAGAGATGAGATCTTAAAAGATGTGTTACCAGACTTTCCTACAGTAATTTATAAAAAATCCAGCAATTTAAAAAACAAATTGGCACCCAGTCTATTACCTATCACTCCTTCTTACAATAACCTTTTCAAGACCCAAGTACAAGGGTTTTACAGCTGTGGCCATTGCTCTACTTGCACACACCTCAAAAGAAAAATCCAAGATTTCACTGGCACATACACGAAAAAAACATATAAAATAAAAAACCATATCCACTGTTCTTCTACTTTTGTAATTTATTTATTGCAATGCGGCTGTGGTGCCCAATATGTCGGACGTACATCCAGAAAGTTACACATCAGAACACTGGAACATCATAACAACATACGCAAAAATAAAATTGACCATAGTGTACCAAAACACTGCAATTCCTGCCCCTCATTCACCTGGAACACTCTGCAGGTTTATGGAATAGACTCGGTCCAACTAGGATGGAGAGGGGGTGATAAACTACAGGAATTAATTAGGAAGGAGGCCTGGTGGATTTTTAATCTAAATACCTTGAATATGGGGCTCAACCAAGAAATAGATCTACAGGGTCTCATCTAATCATCTTCTAAAAGGTTCTCTTTGCTGTCATAGTCTCTGTAATTGGATGCCAGGTTTTTCTTTGTCTACACATGTAAATACAACCTATATGTAAGTGCATAATAATTTGTTATTATATATTTTTATATATATATTTTCATATATATATTTTTTTATTTTTATAATTTAAGGATTTTTTCGAACCCTTATTATGGTTCTATTTATTAATTCATTTATGGGAAGCTCTTTAATTAATTTAATTGACACCTATAGTTCCATATTATATAATATACGATGGGTTCAAATGACCCTCCAATTGAGTTTAACTCCTTCCACTTGTATAGTCTTTATTTTTATACTTAATTTTATTCTTATCCCTTGTCACAGTTCTATTCTCCCAACCCATTTGTAGGAAGTTCCTTAACTTACTAATTGATACTTACAGTTCCATACACATCAATAAAATAAAATACATTATGGGTATATATGACCCTTTAAGTAAGTCTTACTCTCTATTTTCACGTAAAATAAGTTTATAATTTAATATTTCTGCACACCAATTGCTCATAAATGGGGCTACATGCCCTCCATCTTATCCATATTAATTTGATTTTAATCACTTTCTTTTTTATAAATCTACACTTGCATATGGTTGTGTGTATATATATGTGTAATTTTCATTATGGAGTTAATTTTATGTCTATGTACAGATATGTGTATCCATACTAGGATGTGGAGACATATCTAAAGTATTTGCTGTAATATTATGGGGAATTCTCCCACTCTATAAAAATCTGTAGCAAAACATGATCGGTTTTGTTCTCAGGCGTTTTCGCCTTTCTATGCCTTTTGTCCCCTGCAGGCAATGGTCTTTTCAGTTGACGCATGCGCGATTTTCACGCGCATGCGCATTACAACCCGGAACTGTTTGACAAGCTCTCTGCACTCCACGCTGGATTTCTGCGTTCCACAGTGAAACGCATGTTTGTTCACATGTGTATCGGATTAAGAAGAGGCTGCTGATGGGTATAAAAACCCATAGAAGTGGATCCACAACTATCCCTGAAGAAGTCCGACATCCAAATAGGACGAAACGCGTTGGATAACTCTACTTCTACGTACTTATATTGTTTTTATTTATTTTTATTTGTATTTGAATGCTGTATCTTCTCCCTATCTCTGGACTGTGGATACTCGATTATCATCACCAGGAGTTCCATATATGTATGGAGAGATGCCTGTTTTATGCTGCTAATTTGAGGACTTCTTTGCTCATCACACTACCCCTGAGAGGGTTAAAGGCCTGAATATTCGTTCGTTTGTGAGTGTATTTCTATCTCACTTTAAACACTACTTGGATTAACTTTTTTACGCTATGAAAGTGCTTTCTATTCTTACACAGATTCCATTTGAGGATATCTGACCTATACCAGGTTGTCCTTTTGTATTTTGTTCACTATACATACTCTGGGTGGTTTCCACTTTTGTTCTCTTGTTACATATTTTCACAGGTGGTTGTGAAGTTCACCTGAAACCATCTCAGTATATGTGTATTTTCCTAGTGTATATACTTTATTTCTTTGTTTCATTATTTGGTCACTTCACTATTGTATATCACTACTATTATGGCCGTACAGAATGTTTATGATGAGATGAGACATGATAGAAAATTGAGGATTGATACCTTATTTAGAGGGGAGAACAAATCTATAGATAGTTCCCTAAACCACAAATTTATCCAATTAGAACGTCTATTAGAGAAAGAAACTCGCAAATGGTGGGAAATTACATCCTTAGAACAGTATCTAGCTTACGATATTATCCCACGTGGTCTAAGAATAACAAAAATGCCAGCTTTTGGCCTAGAGGACAAATTACTAATGCAAGACTGGCATAATGCCAATGATGAATGTTCAAAAAAATATATGACTGGTCTAATTAATTACCAAAAAAGATCTTTGAAATCATTAGAAGATGAAATCAATAAATTAGAGAATGAACTCTCCTTGCATGTAGAGCTAAAAGCAGTAGAAAACAACTATATAATTTTAAAAGAGAAAATAAAGACTGTTGACGATAAAATCTCAAACACCAAGTCCACTAAGTTCAGGAGGGACCAGGAGGATTACCAAAAAGGCAATCAAAGAAATTGGCCCAGGCAAAAACTTGAACAGGGGCACTCTAGATACTCGCATAAAAATCAATTCAACTCTAGATCCCAAGACTCCCATCCAAAAAGATTAGACACTAGACGTTTTTCCAATTCTAAATCCAATTTCAACTCATTTTCTAAGCCTCCATTTAGAAAAAACTCACATGAGAATGCTAACTCTACACAGTATCAAAAATACCCCACACGAGCAACAGGTAGTTATTCTCCCAATTACTCCAGATATTCTAAAAACAACCAGGAAGTTTTTTTAGGCAAGGAGCCAAACCAAAAACTAAATCCAACCCAGTTTTCCATACACACCCAAAACAGATTCCAGCATTTAAAATCTCCCACAAAGAAAAGACCACACCTGGAGGTGGAGGAGGAGGACCCTCCACTCCACCTCTCACACAGACAAAATTAAACCAATTTGAAGGTATTTTTAATCTTTCTGACATATCCCTTTCACCGCAAGAACTGTCATTATTAAAAAAAGGCTTGAATTTTGCCCCGTCCTCTAATTGTAATCCTTTCAACCTTTTTTTAGATAACCAGAAATTCCTAAGGAAATTAACATTAAAGAGATTCTTTAAAAATAAGGAAATGAACTTGATCAATTCAGAGCCATGTCCAAGTAATATCCCACTAGACTCAAATCCAGAGAATGAGGCACCTGATACGGGACTGAAAATCATACATACCTCTTTAAAACCTAAATCAAATTTTTTTCCATGGGCAGCTAAGGGGAAATTCCTGGAGGTATTCAATGACCTGGTACAGGAGGATTTAAATAAAATTGTGGACAGTAAATTCAAACCCAATCTTACTAAAAAAGAAAAGCTAGCTCTAACCACACTTACAGAAAATCACAATTTGGTTATAAAAGAAGCTGACAAGGGAGGGGGGATTGTTATTATGAATAAAACTTATTATTTACAAGAAGCTTATAATATCTTACATGACGTCAACACTTATCAAATTTTGGACAAAAACCCTTCTTCTGAATTTTTGGCAGAATTACACACATTATTGACCACTGGTTTAAACAATAATATTATAAACCAGGATGAGTACAAATACATCTTTAATCCAAATTGCAAAGTGGCAGTTTTTTATTTTTTGCCAAAAATTCACAAGAACACCCAAAAACCCCCAGGACGTCCCATCATAAGCGGAATCAATTCCTTGTCATGCAAATTATCAGAATATGTGGATTTATTTTTACAGCCATATGTCCCATTACATGATACTTTTATCAAAGACACCAGGCATATTCTGCAAGATTTGCAATCTATGGAGTGGAAGTCCACCTACATTCTAGCGACAGCAGACATCACAGCCCTATACTCTAACATACCCCACGTGAAAGGTATTGCTTGTATTCAAGATGCCCTTAGATCTCCACAAGTTTTAGAGGATGCCCAGATTGAGTTTCTGGTGAGCTGTATTCAGTTCGTACTCGCCAAAAACTTCTTCTGGTTCAATGGTCAGTTTTTTCTTCAGCGATGTGGCGTCGCCATGGGAACAAAATTCGCCCCCAGTTTTGCCAACTTGTATGTGTCCCATTGGGAGCGCCAGCACATCAAGTTGGCGGACCCTGGTGGGGGTGGTTTGGTCCTGTGGCGACGCTTCATCGACGATGTCCTGATTATTTGGGATGGGTCCACAGAAGACCTTGATTTATTTTTGGGTCAAGTAAATGACAATGAATATAATTTAAAATTCACTTCGATATCCAGTAACTCCAGTATTAATTTCTTGGATTTAACTATATATGTAGAACACAATAAATTAAAAACCAAGACGTATTTTAAACCCACAGACTGCAATACAGCCATCGACAACTCCAGTACTCACTATCCTCCATGGCTCTCTAACATTCCTAAGAGCCAATTCACCCGACTCAGAAGGAATTGTACAGACGACCATATGTTCCTAGAACAGTCTAAGATTGTACAACAAAGATACACTGACAAAGGGTATAATGTGAAAAAAATGGAGACATCGAAATCTGAAATACTAAATTTTGACAGATCATTGTTATTGACTAACAATAGTGAAGAGGGTCTGGAACTACTAACAGCTGAGCAAAAAATAAAAAATAGATTCAGATGGAAAAATAAAAATAAGGAGAAAAGTGATAATACAGACAAAGGAAAAAATAACAGCAATAAAATTAGCAAATTTGAATTTGCGTTTGTTACTCAATATAATTCCCAAGCTAGACAGGTAGAAAAAATTCTCAGGAAGCACTGGTACATCTTAAAGAGAGATGAGATCTTAAAAGATGTGTTACCAGACTTTCCTACAGTAATTTATAAAAAATCCAGCAATTTAAAAAACAAATTGGCACCCAGTCTATTACCTATCACTCCTTCTTACAATAACCTTTTCAAGACCCAAGTACAAGGGTTTTACAGCTGTGGCCATTGCTCTACTTGCACACACCTCAAAAGAAAAATCCAAGATTTCACTGGCACATACACGAAAAAAACATATAAAATAAAAAACCATATCCACTGTTCTTCTACTTTTGTAATTTATTTATTGCAATGCGGCTGTGGTGCCCAATATGTCGGACGTACATCCAGAAAGTTACACATCAGAACACTGGAACATCATAACAACATACGCAAAAATAAAATTGACCATAGTGTACCAAAACACTGCAATTCCTGCCCCTCATTCACCTGGAACACTCTGCAGGTTTATGGAATAGACTCGGTCCAACTAGGATGGAGAGGGGGTGATAAACTACAGGAATTAATTAGGAAGGAGGCCTGGTGGATTTTTAATCTAAATACCTTGAATATGGGGCTCAACCAAGAAATAGATCTACAGGGTCTCATCTAATCATCTTCTAAAAGGTTCTCTTTGCTGTCATAGTCTCTGTAATTGGATGCCAGGTTTTTCTTTGTCTACACATGTATATACAACCTATATGTAAGTGCATAATAATTTGTTATTATATATTTTTATATATATATTTTCATATATATATTTTTTTATTTTTATAATTTAAGGATTTTTTCGAACCCTTATTATGGTTCTATTTATTAATTCATTTATGGGAAGCTCTTTAATTAATTTAATTGACACCTATAGTTCCATATTATATAATATACGATGGGTTCAAATGACCCTCCAATTGAGTTTAACTCCTTCCACTTGTATAGTCTTTATTTTTATACTTAATTTTATTCTTATCCCTTGTCACAGTTCTATTCTCCCAACCCATTTGTAGGAAGTTCCTTAACTTACTAATTGATACTTACAGTTCCATACACATCAATAAAATAAAATACATTATGGGTATATATGACCCTTTAAGTAAGTCTTACTCTCTATTTTCACGTAAAATAAGTTTATAATTTAATATTTCTGCACACCAATTGCTCATAAATGGGGCTACATGCCCTCCATCTTATCCATATTAATTTGATTTTAATCACTTTCTTTTTTATAAATCTACACTTGCATATGGTTGTGTGTATATATATGTGTAATTTTCATTATGGAGTTAATTTTATGTCTATGTACAGATATGTGTATCCATACTAGGATGTGGAGACATATCTAAAGTATTTGCTGTAATATTATGGGGAATTCTCCCACTCTATAAAAATCTGTAGCAAAACATGATCGGTTTTGTTCTCAGGCGTTTTCGCCTTTCTATGCCTTTTGTCCCCTGCAGGCAATGGTCTTTTCAGTTGACGCATGCGCGATTTTCACGCGCATGCGCATTACAACCCGGAACTGTTTGACAAGCTCTCTGCACTCCACGCTGGATTTCTGCGTTCCACAGTGAAACGCATGTTTGTTCACATGTGTATCGGATTAAGAAGAGGCTGCTGATGGGTATAAAAACCCATAGAAGTGGATCCACAACTATCCCTGAAGAAGTCCGACATCCAAATAGGACGAAACGCGTTGGATAACTCTACTTCTACGTACTTATATTGTTTTTATTTATTTTTATTTGTATTTGAATGCTGTATCTTCTCCCTATCTCTGGACTGTGGATACTCGATTATCATCACCAGGAGTTCCATATATGTATGGAGAGATGCCTGTTTTATGCTGCTAATTTGAGGACTTCTTTGCTCATCACACTACCCCTGAGAGGGTGAAAGGCCTGAATATTCGTTCGTTTGTGAGTGTATTTCTATCTCACTTTAAACACTACTTGGATTAACTTTTTTACGCTATGAAAGTGCTTTCTATTCTTACACAGATTCCATTTGAAGATATCTGACCTATACCAGGTTGTCCTTTTGTATTTTGTTCACTATACATACTCTGGGTGGTTTCCACTTTTGTTCTCTTGGTGTATCCAATAAGTTTCACGTTGCAATAGCATTTTGGACCTGTCTCCTCCTCTGGGGCTTAGTGGACCATGATCGATGGCTATGAACTTCAATGTAGGGAGTCTGTGATTCAATTGAAGGAAATGTTTAGCAACAGGCTTGTCTGATTTCTGGTCTCTGAATGCGGTGGTGATGTTTGATCTATGTCCGCGTATTCGTTCTCGGAGGGTAAGATCAGTTTTCCCCACGTATGAGAGGCCACAGGGACATGTGATTAGGTATATCACATGGTTGGTCATACAGGTAATATACTGGGTAATTGGAATCCGAACCCCACTGTGTGGGTGGGCGAACGTATTGCCTGTGTTCATGTGACTGCATGTGACACATCCACTACAACGGTGGCAGCCTTTCTTACTGGGTCCCGTAATTTTCCGATAGCAGAGAGTGGGGTCGCTTCTGACCAACAGATCTTTCAGATTTTTGTTGCGTTTTAGACTGATGTTCGGTTTTTGAGAAAAAATCTTTATTTTTGTATATATATACCGTATATACTCGAGTATAAGACGAGTTTTTCAGCACATTTTTTGTGCTGAAAAACACTCACTCGTCTTATACTCGAGTCAGTTGTCTGTATTATGGCAATTTTCATTGCCATAATACAGACAAGGACCGGGGGCTGTCAGGAAGCTGTAACTTACCTTCACCGCAGCTCCTGTCAGCTCCCTTCTCTCTCCTCCGTCCGTGCAGCTCCCAGGTCAGCTTCCTCTGCAACTCTCGCGAGAGCCGCGGGGTCAGAGCGTTGCCACGGGTTACCGTGGCAACGCTCCGCGCGGCCGCGAGAGTTGCAGAGGAAGCTGACCTGGGAGCTGCACGGACGGAGGAGAGAGAAGGGAGCTGACAGGAGCTGCGGTGAAGGTAAGTTACAGCTTCCTGCCAGCCCCCCTCCTACAGCCCATCCACTGGACCACCAGGGAGTGCGAGCCCCCCTCCCTGGCCAGCTAACAAGCAGGGAGGGGGGACGAAAAAATAAAAATAAATAATAATAATAATAAAAAAAATAATAATAAAAAAATAATAACAACATTAAAAAATATATATTACAATAATTAATAAAATGCCCACCCCCACCAATGCTCTGCACTCACACACTGCATTCATACACACACTCATACACACACTGCACTGCATTCATTATATACACACACTGCATACACACTGCATTCATACACACTGCATTCATACATACACACATACACACACTGCATTCACACTGCACTCATACACACACTGCACTGCATTCATTATATACACACTGCACTCATACACACACTGCACTGCATTCATTATATACACTGCACTCACACACTGCACTCATATACACACACTGCACTGCATTCATTATATACACACTGCATACACAATGCACTCATACACACACACTGCACTGCATTCATTATATACACACTGCATACACAATGCACTCATACACACACACTCCATTCATTATATACACACTGCATTCATACACACACTGCATTCATTATATACACACTGCACTCATACATACACACTGCATTCATTATATACACACTGCATACACACTGCACTCATACACACACTGCACTGCATTCATTATACACACACTGCACTGCATTCATTATACACACACTGCACTGCATTCATTATACACACACTGCACTGCATTCATTATACACACACTGCACTGCATTCATTATACACACACTGCACTCATATACACGCACTGCACTCCATTCATTATATACACACTGCATTCACACACACACAGCATTCATATACACACTGCATTCATACACACACACACTGCATTCATTATATACACACACTGTAAATAAATATTCAGTTAATATAACTTTTTTAGGATCTAATTTAATTTAGAAATTTACCAGTAGCTGCTGCATTTTCCACCCTAGTCTTATACTCGAGTCAATAAGTTTTCCCAGTTTTTTGGGGTAAAATTAGGGGCCTCGGCTTATATTCGGGTCGGCTTATACTCGAGTATATACGGTATATATATATATATATATATATATATATATATATATACATATATATATATATATATATATATATAAAAAATATTAATTGGGCCACAAATATAAATGTAAAAAATCTAATTATTGCCTCATCTCAAATTCCCAAGTCAGATCTTTCCCGTCCCCCTCTCCCCATCTAATACACTGCTGACCCCCTCCCCCTAATATACTGCTGTCACCCCCCTCCTTTAATATACTGCTGACCCCTCCCTCCCCTAATACACAGTTGACCCCCCTCCCCTAATACATTACTGCCCCCCCTTTTCCCTTCCCCAATACATTACTGCCCCTCCCCCCCTCCAATACATTACTGCCCTCCCCTCCCCATTACATTACTGCCCCCCTTCTTCCCCTCCCCAATACATTACTACCCCCCTTCCCCAATACATTACTGCCCTCCCCTCCCCAATACATTACTGCCCTCCCCTTCCCAAATACATTACTGCCCCCCTCCCCTAAATACATTACTGGCCCCCCTCCCCTAAATACATTACTCCCCTCCCCAATATATTAATGACCACCCCCCTCCCCTCCCCAATATATTAATGACCACCCCCCCTCCCCAATACATTAATGACCACCCCCCCTCCCCAATACATTAATGACCACCCCCCTCCCCTCCCCAATATATTAATGACCACCCCCCTCCCCTCCCCAATATATTAATGACCCCCCCCTCCCCAATACATTAATGACCACCCCCCCTCCCCAATACATTAATGACCACCCCCCTCCCCTCCCCAATATATTAATGACCACCCCCCCTCCCCTCCCCAATATATTAATGACCACCCCCCCTCCCCAATACATTAATGACCACCCCCCCTCCCCAATACATTAATGACCACCCCCCTCCCCTCCCCAATATATTAATGACCACCCCCCCTCCCCTCCCCAATATATTAATGACCACCCCCCCTCCCCTCCTCAATACATTAATGACCACCTCTCCTCCCCTCCCCTCCCCAATACATTAATGACCACCCCCTCCCCTCTCCAATACATTAATTAATTAATTAGGTCCCCCAAACCCCTTTATTCTTACCTTTACAAGTTCCAACAGCTCAGGGAAAAAAGGCCGCGATGCAGTTTCAGTAGAGCCGCCGCCGCGCAGCCGCCGGATGTGACGTCATGCCGTCATTTGCCGCTCACATCCGGCGGCTGACAGGAAGCAGCAGCAGCGGCCGGCTCAGGTGTGGCTGCGGCCGCGCGGCCGCATAGGGTAACAGAAATCTTAAAGCGGCCCAGGGCAGCCCAATGTTAAAGCGGCCCCAGGGCTGGCGGCCTACCGGGAAATTTCCCGGTATCCCGGTAGGCCAGTCCGGCCCTGCCTCCAGGTTAGTCACCCGTTGTTCTATCTTGGTGATCCTTGAGTTATGGATGCTCGTACTTGCCTCCAGTTGGGCAATATTGATCGTAGCACCTTCTATGGCCTCCTTATAGTAGGCCATGTCTGCGGCCAGGTCTTTGCGGAGCTCCGCTAGCATTTTTTTTATTTTATCCGCAGTCACTGGGTCCCCGGTGTTCTTGGGTTCAGTGTTGCGGTCAGGTGTGGGTCGGAAGGAGGCTCCTTCCATGAGGTCTGTGGCAAAGACTTCTGATGAGTACGAGGAAAAGTCATCTGTGAGCGCCATCTTGGACCATGCGGCCTGCTGCGTGTTCCGCAGCATGTCTCCAATGTCTCTGCCGCGGGGGCCTTTGTCTGCCTTCACCTTTTTTGTCTTCCGGACCATTGTCTGCTCGGTACCGGTGGTGTACTTTGTGGGATCTTTTGGGTTCAGATTCCCCCATGCAAGGTATCTGTCATGCCTTAACTATGGTATCCTCTTACTTCCTGGTTCCACGGAGCCTAGCCACACCCCTTTATGACACGGTCTGCCTATTTAATCTGACTGCACCAGCTGATCAGGGCTGGATTATTGAACTACGTTCCTTACTCACAACCCGGCTACAACTTCGTTGTGAAAGCCTCTGCTACCAGACCGGACTGAAAGACTCTGCAAAGTTCCCTTCACCTTTCCTCATCCACGGCTAAAGCTGAACTCTATCCATGCAGGATAATCCGCCTCTGAGGAAATCTCGGGAACCAGTGTTCTATGTGCCGGAAGCTAAGTAAAACTTCTCTGATAAGCATTGCATCTAAAGCTGTTATTTCCTGTCTCCAAAGTCCTTCGTTAAAGCCAACCGTTACAGCTAACTTCAACTCATACTTGTCTCAGTTAGCTGCATCTATCTTTCTTCATTTAAAGTCTATGGAACAGCTATTGTAACTTTTTATCATCTAATTAATTAATACTACTAAAGGACTCTTGCTGCTTCAGTTACCTTTTACTCCTTAAAGCTACAGTGCTTATAATTGTGGACTTCAGTTATCGTTTACTCCTTAAAGCTACAGTGCATATAATTGTGGACTTCAGTTATCGTTTATTACTTAATGCTACAGTACCTGTAAAGTGGAATTAAAGTCTTTACCTTTTACTTTCTTTAATAAATATTCAAACTATACGAAATCTGCAGTTGTGTTCCTTCATAACAAATGTTTAAACGTGACAGTATCTTTAGAGTTATTTGAGTCAGAGCTCCAGGAGATGCGACTGCTCCATTGCGCTGCTAGCTCCGCCCCCCCATGGTTTGCTATTTTTATCTTAGTTTGTTGCTCTGATTAGTTATTATTACAATCATTGCACTGTGATACTTTGTTTTACAATGTTTCAAGTTAGTCAGCCGGCTTTAGCTGTGTATAGTGGCCACTATGGAGGTGAAATACATGTTTATGTCTATTAAAGTATATATATTTCTTAAGGTACTACAGTCTCTATTATCACATCTATATTTATTTTTTACTTTCAGTAACGGCCTGCTGACATTATTGTTGTTTTTTCAGTTATACTAAACTAGTGAGTCAATCTTTTATAGGAGTAGCAGCTGTACTTTATAATTATATAGGTACAAACTTATTTTCAAATCCTTTGTATATACCTGTATATTTAGTATCCCAAAACCCTGTATCCCGAGCATCCTAAAGCCCATTGTCTTTAACATCCCAGAGCCCTGTGTCCTGAGCATCCCAGAGGCATGGATAATTAGTACGGATTAACTGATTATCAGTTGGGCTGATATCCGGCATTTTGGTAATAATCAGTGTTGGTTTAACCCCTTAAGGACCAAACTTCTGTAATAAAAGGGAATCATGACATGTCACACATGTCATGTGTCCTTAAGGGGTTAAAATGTTAGATATTACCTTTAACATAAGTGTGCAGTACTTAATACTTACCTTCACAGCACACCGTCTTCTGCGTCCAGCCGACAGTGAGGCCCCACGTTGCACAACCTCACATCACCCCTCTCTTCCTCGATTAGATCCAAAAACGACAAACCCCATCACTGCAATAACAGTGGGACCAAAACATGGCTCAAAGCAACAAAATAAAAATACCTCTGCACTGTCAGAGTATCAAAACATCATAAAGTTTACCCAACCATTTCCCCCTGCACGGCCAGTTTATCGACTAGTTTTATGGTTTAACGGCAATGGGCAGAATATGGTTTCAGCTTTCCCCAGCAAAAGTTCTGATATTCAGTGTTAACCCCTTCCTTGCTGGGCCCATCATTTCAGAGAGCTGATGGAGAACAAAACAATTTAGGAAGAAACCCCAGCTTTGTTTATTAGGGAATTTTTTTTCTTAAAACCACTTGAGTGGAAAGGGCCAGATAAGTTGTGTTTGTTTTTATAGGAATGTGGCGGATTTACCCTATGGGTGATGCAGACTGATTGCTGGTAAAATAAATAGTGCATATTCTGAGAGCTTCCAAATAAACTGAGCCATCCACATGCTAGATTTAAGCGAGGCTGCTATAGCTAAATGAGTCAGCACTGGCTTTGTTTGTGCACCTGTAATGGGAACTCACCCATCTACACGTGGAAGTGGGACATATGTATGTATGTATGTATATGTATATATATAAATATACACTTGTGCTCATAAGTTCGCATACCCTTGGAGAATTGGTAATATATGTGCTATTTTTAAAGAAAACATGAGTGAGCAGGCAAAACACGTTTCTTATGGGATTCATATTCAACTGTAGATTATAACAGAACGGCACAATCATAAAACAAAACATGGCAACAAAGAAAAAAATGAAATAACCCCTGTTTAAAAGTCTGCATACCCTTAGTTCTTAATACTGTGTATTGCCCCCTTCAGCATCAATGACAGCGTGCAGTCTTTTGTAATAGTTGTCTATGAGGCCCCTAATTCTTGCAGGTGGTATAGCTGCCCATTCATCTTGGCAAAATGCCTCCAGGTCATGCACTTTGGTCGTCTTGCATGAACCGCACGTTTGAGATCTCCCCAGAATGGCTCGATGATATTAAGGT
Source organism: Pelobates fuscus (assembly GCF_036172605.1). Classification (NCBI taxonomy): domain Eukaryota; kingdom Metazoa; phylum Chordata; class Amphibia; order Anura; family Pelobatidae; genus Pelobates; species Pelobates fuscus. The sequence continues at coordinate 360,781,903 of NC_086318.1, forward strand.
CAGGAGACTGTGATGGCCACTCCAGAACTATCACCTTTTTCTGCTGTAACCCCGGGTCAGCTTGGCCTTGTGCTTAGGGTCATTGTCATGCTGGAAAGTCCAAGAGCGCCCCACGCGCAGCCTTTGTGCAGAAGCATGCAAATTGTCTGCCAGTATTTTCTGATAACATGCAGCATTAATCTTGCCATCACATTTCACCAGATTCCCCGTTCCTTTAGAGCGCACCCCCTCCCCTTTCCCCCCTCGAAAACATCAGTGAGCCACCACCATGCTTCCCAGTGGGGATGTTATTCTATTCGCTATAGGCCTTGTTGACCCCTCTCCAAACATAGCATTTAAGGTTGTGACCATAAAGCTTTATTTTGGTCTCGTCAGTGTGCCAGAAGCTGTGAGTTGTGTCAAGGTGTTGTCGGGCATATTGTAATCTGACTTTTTGTGGCATTGGCGCAGTAAAGGCTTATTTCTGGCAACTCAACCATGCAGCTTATTTTTGTTCAAGTATCGTCGTATTGTGCTTCTTGAAACAACCACACCACCTTTTTCCAGAACAGCCTGTATTTCTCCTGAGGTTACCTGTGGATTTGTCTTTGTATCCCTAACAATTCTTCTGGCAGTTGTGGCTGAAATTGTTTTCTATCTGACCTTGGCATCAAGAGATCTCCAAATATTCAATTTCTTAATAAGTGATTGAACCGTACTAACTGGCATTTTCAAGGCTTTGGATATCTTTTTATATCCTTTTTCATCTTTATAAAGTTCCATTACCATGTTACGCAGGGCTTTTGAAAGTTATTTTCTGCTCCCCATGGCTCAGTATCTAGCCTGCTCAGTGTATTCACGTGAGAGCTAACAAATTAATTGACTATTTATACGCCAACACTAATTGCAATTTAAAAAGCCGCAGATGTGGGGAATAAACCTATAATTGCTATTTTAACCTGTGTGTGTCGCCTTGTGTGTTTGTAACAAGGCTAAACATTCAAATGTATATAAACTTTTGATCAGGGCCATTTAGATGATTTCTGTTATCATTATGATTTAAAAAGGAGCCAAGCAACCAAATCGCTTCATATGATCACTATCTTTCAATAAAATACTTTTTTTGCATGATCAGTCATATTTTCAAAATCAATGCCAAAATTTCCCAATTTCTGCCAGGGTATGCAAACTTTTGAGCACAACTGTGTGTATATATATATATATTAATATACAGGGCCGGTGCCTGCTATAGGCAACTTACAGACACTCTCAGACACACACACACACTCACTCACAGACACACTCACTCAGACACACTCACTCACTGAGACACACACACACATTAATGTGACCACCCAGCCTCCCTATCTTTTGGGAGAGCTGGAGTGGTTCTGCTTTCCCTGCGGTCCAGTGGGGCTTCAGTCATCTCCATGCTCTGCTCCATAGAATGCTGCATAGTGATGACGGGGTCAGAATGACGTCATATTCCGTCTCCTGGCATCACTAGAGGGCATGCAAGGGAGCAGAGCATTGGGGTTACAGCTCCTTCACGCGCCTGTCCGTTTGGCTCAATCTTTCAGGAGCTTCCCGACCGACCACCCGCATGCATGCAAAAACGCACGGCAATGCTCTCCCTCAGCAGGCCGACAGACTGCATGCCGATGCTCTTCCTGAACTGACTGGCCGACCGCACATAAGCCCATGCTCTTTATGAGCCGGCTGGTTGCCTGCATAAGCAGCCAACCACCTTGGTGGCTATATGGGCCAGCAAATGCCAGGTGTCAGGACAAAAATTCTAGTAGCCATGGCGACCTGGCCCCTGAGATTTGTCGAGCCCTGCTTAAAATGTTTTACTTTCCTGATGAAAATGAACTGGAAGACTAAAACCTATTTTAAATAATGATAAAAGAAAGAGGAGATTTTACAAGAAGACCCAAGAGTGCTGGTTTCTATTGTTATTATACACACACGCGCGCACGCACGCACGCAGGCACGCACGCACGCACAACAACAATATATATAACAGTTTATAAAAATGCTCAATTTGAGGCCAAATCAGAAAACTCCATTCCTTAAGCTTTATACTAACACTGCAAGAAATAATGATGAAAGAGAATAGTTGCATAATAGTGATAATATTGTTTAGTATTGTACTGTGTGGTAGCAACCCCAAATCCTTTCAATACATGTGGCCTGCAGGGGGGGAAGGGCAATTGCCCCTCTACCCCCGTTACCTGACACCCCAATTACCAAGTATAGGAAGCTAAAATATGGTCCCATATTACACAATGCCAATATCTGACTCATTCAGTGTAGTATGGTTTATGCAATCCAGTCACCGTGCTGAATGGTAGGTTAAGAAATGCATGTTGTGTTTTACCGCTACGGACGCCAATTTGCATAGCTGGTAACAAAACCCATTCATTCAATATTAGACATACATGATGAATAACCCAACGGTGTTCGTATTTCCTGACAGAGTATTTATAAGTAATGTGTACTAGCTTTCTCTTTTCACAGAAACAAATTACTCATTTTCCATATGCACTGCGGCTTATACAGCCCCGGACTTATAGACAACTAACTATGAGAAGAGATACAGAGCCTGTTCTGTTTCTAAGGCAGATGGATAAAAAGGAAGGCTAGATGGATGGATAAATGGACAGTCAGGTAAATAAATGGATAGATGGAAGGATGAATAAAAGATGGACAGAATGACAGAGGGACAAATAGATGAATACAAGGATAGACATATAGACAAAAAGTTTGATCTAAAACACATTGTTTAATATATATATGCAAGAAACAGATTACATTTTTAGAGCCCTTGAGAATGTTTTCTAACATACATACAATACTAGTTTAACATAATTAAAGGGACACTGTAGGCACTGTATCTGCTTCATCTCATTAAACTGGTTATAGTGTCTGCATCCCCCTGGTGCCATCATTTCATTTAGCATTAAACAGTGTTTTGATTTTTTTATGTTTTATTCTAAATACAGTCCCCAGCAGCCCCTCCTATTTGTGCTGCGTGAACTAATGAGGAAGTATTAGCCTGAGCAGCATAGAACAGCTGTGATTGGCTGAGAGTGTCAACTGATGGCTTTCAGCCAATCAAAGCTCCAACTGATGGTATGAATGGGTATGACAAGGAAGTGTGAAATCTCTGCCTTAGCCACACCTCCAGCAGGGGCCAGACTGTGATTGGACATAGACCCTTATTTAGTGTTAAATTGCTCTAAAATGGTTTAACACTGAATGGAGGAATAGTGCCAGGGGACTCCAGGCAGTATAGCCTTTTTGAAGAGATGAAATGGTTATAGTAACTACAGTGTTCCTGTAAATTAGTTTCTCATTAAAGAATGATGTATATTATATATAAGATAATTCTGAAATTCAGAATAAAATATTAATCGGTAACTGACATTAGACTATGATTTACCCCAGTACTTAGTATCTATTGGTATATGGAATATGTATGAGTATATTGGAATATTATATTTCACATAGGCCTAACAATGTGATGTCGTATTGTTTTAAATTTTCTCCTATTCCCTCTCTCCCAATCCTGGATTTACACAAGCAAAACATATATTTTACAATGTAAGTACATGAATACCAAAGTATCAATCAAAAAAACTTTCTAACATCGTCCTCAGCTCCAACGCTTTACCCAACAGGGCAGCACATTTTACCACCTTCTCTCTATTCCTAGACTTTAACATCCAGATGGCATTTATTATAAAGCCGAATCTACAAAAATGACATGTAGTGTCTTACAAATAACCATAAGCTGGGTATTTAACCTATCTTTCTTATATACAGTTATCATAATTATTATGGGTGACAAAAATATTTTCTGCTTCTGTGATAGTATTTCAGGCTCGAACACCAGTTTAATAAGAATTTTGTCTTTTGTTGTTCGTTTATTTAGTAGCTATTCATCCCACGCTTCAAATATTTTCTTTAAACAAACAAGCAATGAATGCAATTTTAAGAGGTGAACACTGCTGTCTGCCCGAAAAAAAATACTGTTATTAACAGTGGTTTATTTTATAAAACAGCAATAGATTCAACAGTTCTGTGCATGCAAGTGGGTGCTAAAATGAGAAGGTTGGACACAGAACAAAAAATAAAAAGGTCCAAGATCTAGAATTTTAGGGCAAATAGAGTGCCAGCAAGAAAGTAACATATACCAATAAAAATACATGCCAATGTATTATTTACAATAATATACCAACCTGTATGAAAATATTAAGGCATGGAAATAGAATTGTTACATTATATTGGTACAATAAAAGTAGATACACCAGTATATATTTGTATAGCACTCAGATGGGTGAAGGGTGAGTAGCCAGTGGAATACCATAACTTATCTATGCTTTAAGAATTTTAGTAGAGAACTGCTGAAAATACGAGCTGGAAAAAGGATGTGGTGGTAACTGAAAAAGTAATGTAAAATATTTAGAATGTACGTGTATTTTATTTCCTCAACTCGTGTGATTCAGCGACACATTAATGTGAGATTTATTGCTGTGGTACCTTTATATTTACTCTTACACACAAAATACGGTGAGCTCTCAGATATTGGGGACATCAGTACAGACAAGAAGGACAGGGGGATTGAACCCCCAAAGGGGACTGTCCCTTCTAAAAAAAAAAAGGGACACTTAGGAGCTATAGCAACAACCAATTGGAAGCCAAAGGGTTACCATTTCATCTGTGTCCTACCTCTACTCTATAGTGTGAATTCAGGCACCAAACCATAATAAAACGTGTCATTGTCCCCGTATTCCTCACTATTCTCACTCATGTGATTGATTTCAGTTTTTTTATTCGTCACGATTGTACATATTAAGGGATATTTTAAGCTTTTCTTTCCTGGCACATGTTTTAAATCAATTCTTAGAGATATACAATTACATTGTTGACACAATACAAACTGTTTCAAGCAGCTGTGCAGAAAGCGTGGTCTCATTTTAACTTTTTTTTTCCTTCTTTTTTTCACAAGGAGACACATAAACCTGGATTGTGGCTCCAACAAAGCTGAATTTTCTCGTAACGAACTGTCAAATAAATGCTGGCTGATATACAGTTTGGCACAGAAACTCGACTTTGCTGCTGCTACCCAAAGTTTCAGAGACATGACACGGGATTTATTAGATGAGTAATGAGCTGTTGAGTGAGAGGCAGAGACTAATTACTACGTACACTTTTGTTCAACCAGTAGATCAATTCTGCTGTCATAACAGAATTCCCAACGATATTATTCCAAACGTAAAGATTCCCCATTATCTTATACTATTTACACTGCTGGACTTTCTGTTTGGGAAGTGTAGGCCCAGCCACAAAGTCCAGACATTTCTTTATACCTCTTCCATGTATTTTAATAGTGTGAATAGTGCCTTTTCATTTGTTTTGACTCAAAGGATGATGTGAGAAGCACTCCAACCCCTTAGTTTTTTAGAAGTGGTACACCACAAGTGCCTGTGCTCAGGCTGCAAGGCCTGATATTATTAGTATTATTATGGTATTTATATAGCGCCAACATATTCCGGAGAGCTTTACAATATTTTTTCAATTTGTATTTTTTATTCGATTTAGAATAACATATACATCTGTTCCATTATATTCGTTTAAGTATACAGCGTGTACATATTGATGTCATAATGGGTATATTATTGGCAACGGGTAAAACAATAGGGATCTATGGCCATATGTTGGTCATTCTTAGTTGTCTTTAGTGTCCTTTAGAGGGTCTTCGTGCTCCTTCTGACTCTGTGTGGTCTCCGGTGGGCGCTGCAGCAGACTTCCTTACCCTAAACGCCGAGGTGATCAGAAGTAGGTTATGTGCGTCTGTTATTCCCATGGCTGTCAGGAGGGTGTGAGTATAGGGTAGGAGCTGTGTGTTACCGACCTCTTCTGGGATGCCTCTTAGGCGTAAATATCGTCGCCTGTGTCTGACCTCCATTGTGGTAATTGTGCGTCTAATTTGTTTTACCTGTGAGGTAAGATCTTGTATGTGTCGACTTGAGTTTTTCCTCTCTGGAGGCTTCCCTTGTTTCCAGGCTACTGATTTTTTGCCGTACCTCCTCCACCTCTGTCTGCACTGTCTGCAGGTCGCTCCTCCAGATCTGTCTCATCTCCGTCAGGAGCCTTTTAATGTCACCTTTTGTGGCAGGTGCTTCGTCTTCCTCAGACTCTGTGGTGTAGGATCGAGGAGAGGGCATTGAGTCTTCCTCCTCCTGAGAGGCTTCAGATGCCTCGGGTGTGTCGCGGGCCTCAGGTGCCATCTTGGGTCTCTGTGAGGTCGCAGGCCTCTCGAAGGCCAGTCTGATATCTGGCTGCTGGGGCTTGGTCGGATCTTGGTGTCTCTTATTTTTCTTCCCCATTCTCTCTGCTTGGGGGGTGTCTGTCTCTCGGGTTGGAGTTCCGCGATTTTGCGGTATTTTCGGCGGTTTTTCTCTGGGTCTGAGCGAAGCTCTGTGAAAAGACGTCCGCTCAGTTTCGTCGTAGGCCACGCCCCCCCTTTACAATATTTTAAGAGGGGAAGATTTAGCAATAAATGAGACAATTACAAAATATTACAGGAACAATAGGTTGATGAGGACCCTGCTCAGACGAGCTTACATGTTTACTAACAGCTGTCAATGGAAAAGCCACTTATAAGAACTAGGTTGTCAATGCTAATATGCTCCAATGACAAACAAAGAAAATATAAATGCAAAGTTAAGGTGGTTATGACATTATTTTTATTGCCATATTTATAACACCAACATATTCCGTAGCGCTTTACAATATTACGAGAGGGGGGATTTAACTATAAATAGGACAATTACAAAAAAACGTACAGGAACGATAGGTTGAAGAGGGCCCTGCTCAAATGATCTTACAGTCTATAGGAGATGGGGTATAAAACACATTAGGACAGGAGGTAGCAATCAAATAAGGTGGGAGTGAAGCAGATCTGGAGGAGAGAATAGAGTGCTGCCCTTTAGGAGAGAGCAAGAGACAGGTATGTGAGGTAGAAGCTACTCTGGGAGGCCATAAGCTTTCCTAAAGAGATGGGTTTTAAGGCACTTCTTAAACGATTGAAGACTAGGGGAGAGTTTGATGGTGGTAGGCAGGCTATTCCATAGGAAGGGAGCCGCCCGCGAGAAGTCCTGCAAGCGTGAGTTGGCTCTACGGGTGCGAGCAGCGGAAAGGAGAAGGTTACGGGCAGAGCAGAGAGACCGAGAAGGGGCATACCTATGGATCTGTCAAGAGATATGAGGGGCTAAAATTGTTCAATGCTTTATAGGTATGGGTTAGCACTTTGAATTGATTCCTATAGGATACAGAAAGCCAATGTAATGACTGACAGTGGGTTAGGTGTGAGAGGACTGACTATAGAGGGAAATCAGTCTGGCGGCAGCATTCATTACAGACTGTAGCGGGGTAATACGGCTTTTAGGGAGACAAATCAGGAGAGGGTTACAATAAGCCATGCAGGAGATTACTAGAGCATGAACAAGCACCTTAAAAAGCATCTTGCGTAAGAAAGGGGCAAATGCGGGCTATGTTTTTAAGATGGAACCTAAAGGATTTGGCAACATACTGGATGTGAGGCTCAAAGGTGATGCCAGAGTCAAGTATGACGCCAAGACAGCGCACTTACAAGGATGCACTTAGGTGGATACCACAAACTTGAAGGGAGAGCGAAAGAGGAGCATCAGTATTAGGAGGAGGAAAGACAAGGAGCTCAGTTTTAGAGAGATTGAGTTTCAGAAAGCGGGAGGACAACCAGTCAGAGATGGAAGAAAGGCAAGCAGTTACATGTTGCAGGACGGCAGGGGAGAGGTCTGGGGTCTGGGTGTCATCAGCGTACAGGTGGTAGTGGAATCCAAATGAGGTAATACGTTTGCCAAGAGAGGCAGTATGAAGATAAAATAGAAGGGGACCAAGCAGAGAGCCTTGGGGGAAACTAACCGAGACAGGACGAGGGGAGGAGGTATCATTAGAAAAAGAGACACTGAATGAGCGTTGGGGGAGATAAGAGGAAAACCACGAGAGGACAGAGTCACAGAGGATTTTGATACAGTTCCACACAAAAGATTAGTGTTCAAACTCAAGGAAATTGGTCTCGATTAAAATGCTTGTTCTTGGGTAGAACATTGGCTTAAAAACAGAATACAAAGAGTTGTCGTTAATGGTACATTTTCAAGCTGGACAGAGGTGGCAAGTGGTGTCCCTCAGGGGTCTGTTCTGGGACCCCTTCTATTTAACATTTTTATAAATGATCTTGAAGACAGCATTGAAAGTCATGTTTCAGTGTTTGCAGATGACACAAAACTTTGTAAAATAATACAATGTGAGCAAGATATTACTTTGCTGCAGAAGGATTTAGATAGACTGGAGGACTGGGCACTCAAATGGCAGATGAAATTTAATGTTGAAAAATGCAAAGTTATGCACTTCGGCGTAAAGAATACACAAGCAACGAATACCCTTAATGGAAGTGAATTAGGGATAACCACACACGAAAAGGACTTGGGAATTGTTATAGACAACAAACTATGCAACAATGTGCAATGTCAATCAGCAGTGGCCAAGGCCAGTAAGGTATTGTCATGCATGAAAAAGGGCATTCATTCTCGGGACGAGAATATCATTTTTCCTCTCTATAAATCACTGGTAAGACCACATATTGAATATGCTGTGCAATTTTGGGCACCTGTTCTAAAGAAGGATATCATGGCACTAGAAAAAGTGCAGAGGCGGGCTACAAAATTAATAAAAGGAATGGAACATATCAGCTATGAAGAAAGGTTAACAAATTTAAACCTATTTAGTTTAGAAAAACGTCGCCTGAGAGGGGATATGATAACATTATACAAATATATTCGGGGCCAATACAAACCATTGTGTGGAAATCTATTCACAAACCGGACTTTACATGGGACACGAGGCCATGCGTTTAGACTGGAAGAAAGAAGATTTCGTCTAAGGCAAAGGAAAGGTTTTTTTACTGTAAGAACAATCAGGATGTGGAATTCTCTGCCTGAAGAAGTGGTTTTATCAGAGTCCATACAGATGTTCAAACAGCTACTAGATGCATACTTGCAAAGACAGAATATTCAAGGATATAATCTTTCAATGTAGGGTAATAACTGCTTGATTCAAGGATAAATCTGACTGCCATTCTGGGGTCAAGAAGGAATTTTTTGTCCTAGCTTGTTGCAAAATTGTGCTTCAAACTGGGTTTTTGTTTTTTTTTGCCTTTTGGATCAAAAGCAAAAAACAGGTGTGAGGAAGGCTGAACTTGATGGACACAAGTCTCTTTTCAGCTATCTAACTATGTAACTATGTATGTAACAGAGACTGAGTGATTGAAGAGTTTGAAGAAGGAGAGTATAATCAACGGTATCATCAACCATTTTGGCTCTATATATCTCCTTTTTCTTTTTTAAAGTTATATGTGACGCTAATGGTAAATCTCTTTTCCAAATGTGGAATACTTTTCCTAATATATAATTATCCGGCTGACAAAAGGCTGAGTTGTGATGATTTAATAATTGGCTTGCAAAAGATTGGTCAAAATAGCATAGGTGGAACTGAAACTTAGTTAGCTCAGGAGTTTTTTTCAGTAATCAGTGAACAACCAAGAGCTTAAAAAAGGACAATATTTAAGTCAGACATTTTCAGCGGCATTCCAGCGACGCAGTTTGTGTCAACGATAATGCTTGCAGATATAAGTGAACATGGTGTGCATGCATTTACACTGCTATTTATGACGACCTTGGCTCCAGAGAAAAGACTCTTGAGAAAAAGGAAGGGACATGGTCCTAAAAGCATTACTATCTCTGTATTTTGCAAGACAGTAACCAATTCTCCACAACAAAAACAAAAGAAAACGGATACTCGTTACATCAATCATATATGCAATTTATTGGTATTGGTCTCCTAATTATGAGTTTTTTAAAAAAAATTTAACTGTCAAATCTCAAAGTCTTTCCGCGGCGCTTTACAATATAATAAAAGGGGGAATATTAATAAAAAATTACACAATTACAAAATGTTCAAGAAATTATAGGTTGATAAGGAGCCTGCTCAAACGATCTGTCTGTATGTTTGTCTGTGTGTATGCCTGTCAGTCTGTCTCTTTGTATCTGCGGTGGGACAATGGGACCTAGTGAGGTATAAATAAGAGATGCGTGAATGATTCTAGGCACTGCATATTTATTTATGTGGCCTGCACCACAGAAAAGGATATTGACTGTTGCCATAATGGGGCATGGTCACAAACTAAAAGAACCTACTGTAAGTTAATATACACCCTGTTCCAAATTATTATGCAAATGATATTTTTCTCATTTACCTAAATAATTGATGTAAATAACAGTCCGCATAATTCTCATGTTATCAACTATTAGAGTACAATTCAAAATTTATTGAACAAACCTCCTAATGATAACAGTATTTATTTTAAACATAAAAAACTTACAATGCACTGTTCCAAATTATTTCGCACAGTAAGTTTCAAAACACTGTATAGGTTGTAAAGAACTGAAAATTGTAATTTGTTGTGTTTGCAGCATATTTACTGAAATCAAAAGCTATTTCAATCAAACTTATAACAACATTTTAACTTTTTAAACATTTTAACATAGGACCCCTTATTTGATAGCAGCTTCACAAGTCTTGCATCCATTGAACTTATGAGTTTTTGGACAGTTTCTGCTTGAATTTGTTTGCAAGATGTCAGAATAGCCTCCCAGAGCTGCTGTTTGGATGTAAACTGCCTCCCACCCTCATAGATCTTTTGCTTGAGGATGCTCCAAAGGTTCTCAATTGGATTGAGAGGATGGAGGTCACACCATGACTTTCTCTTCTTTTATCCCCATAGCAGCCATTGATGCAGCATGAGATGGTGCATTGTTATGCATGAAGATGATTTTATTATGGAAAGCATAGTTCTTCCTTCTGTACCAGGGAAGAAAGTGGTCAGTCAGAAACTCCACATACTTTGCAGAGGTCATCTTTACACCTTCGTGGACCCTAAAGGGGCCGACCAGCTCTCTTCCCATGATTCCGGCCCAAAACATGACTCCACCACCGCCTTGCTGACGTCGCAGCCTTGTTGGAACAGGGTGGCCGTCCACCAACCATCCACTACTCCATCCATCTGGACCATCCAGGGTTGCACAGCACTCATCAGTGAACAGGACTGTTTGGAAATTAGTCTTCATGTATTTTTCTGCCCAATGCACCCGTTTCTGCTTGTGAGCATTGGTTAGTGGTTGCCGAATAGAAGGTTTATGCACAGTTGCAAGACTATGGAGGACTCTATACCTTGATGTCCGTGGGACTCCAGAGGCACCAGCAGCTTCAAATATCTGTTTGCTGCTATGTAATGGTATTTTAGCAGCTGCTCTCTTGATCCGATACATGGATCTGACAGAAATCTTCCTCAATGTGCCTTTATCTGCACAAACCCGTCTGTGCTCTGAATCAGCCACAAATCTCTTAATTGTGCGATGATCACGCTTACGTTTTCGTGAAATATCTAATGTTTTCATACCTCGTCCAAGGCATTAAACTATTTCACTCTTTTTGGCAGCAGAGAGATCTTTTTTCTTCCCCATATTGCATGAAAATGGTGCTCTGCTTAATAATGCGGAACACCTTCCTTTAGTAGTTTTTCCTTAAATTGGGCTCACCTGGCAATCTAATTATCACAGGAGTCCGAGATTGTTTTCGGTGATCAAAAGAGCCCTGAGACACAATGCCATCCATGAGTTAAACTGAAAAACAAAATATTTAATCTTTGTGACACTTAAATAGAATTTGCATAATAATTTGGAACAGGGTGTAAAGGCTTCTGAAGTCGGGATCTCCGTAGTTCCTACTTACTGATCCATCTTCAGTGCTTTCAAAACTAAATTTTAACCATATCTTCCTTTACAGAGCTATAGATGAAAAGATTTCTTGCTCTGAAGAAAGGCTTAAGATTTTTGTTCCTTAAGTGCTGGAGAGATAAACAGAGTGGATTCATTGCTATAGCTCAGTCTGTCTTTTCACAGATAATGGGGCAGATAGCACAGGCTTCCTTCACCAGTCCTCTCTGGCTTTATCTTGCCCAGATTACTGCTATACCCAGATTACTGCTATACTATCGATGGAGACTTTTTTTTCCCGCCCTATCAGGTCCTCCATGGAGGCATGCAGAGTGCAGTGAACAGTGGCCTCTCATCCCCTGCCGCTAGCACTGTCTTGGAAAGGGTTGAAACAATGATTCCTTATCAGCTTAAAGCTGATTGGTTATCATGTTCAGGCTAAGGAGGGGGAATCACATGTCAGCCAATATTACCAACTAAGGTGCATCTAGGCCAGGCTGGCGAGACCCAAAGCAATGCTTTAATATGAAAAAGACCCCAGAGCACTCAAAGCTGATTGGTTATCAGTCAGCTTCCAAGAACAGGAGGTCAGTGAAATTTGCAAAGGAAGTGATGAACTAGCAGCCAAAAGGCAGCTAGTCTGAAAAGACTGAAAAAAAGAAAGATAACTGATAATTATTTGAAAATAAATAAATAAATGACACTTATTATGCATGTATTAAAACTATAGCAAAACAGTTAAAACCAGGAGAGGTATTTAAACCAGAGTGTTCCTTTAACCCCTTAAGGACACATGACATGTGTGACATGTCATGATTCCCTTTTATTCCAGAAGTTTGGTCCTTAAGAGGTTAAGGCTAGCAAAGCATCCTAGGAGATATAGTTCTAAAACAGATGGGGCGCTAACCTTTTGGCCAATGTAACTGGGAGAGTGAACAGTCCATTATTACACTATAGAGTCTTATGCCTAATATCATTAATAGGATCATAAATATTCATGCATTCAGCACAATTTTCATGAATTTGGAACAATAAATATTTAATCTATACGGTTATTATTATCTATATTTATTCTAACTAATTATTATCTATATTTATTCTAAAGAGCCAACACTTGCTGTTCAAACAGTTCATTTTCTCATCTCAATTTTTTTTTTTTTGTCAGCTTTGTTGATGTGACAAACCAGATAGGTCTTGGTATGTACTTAACTGAACAGCCCTGAAACCCTGGAAAATGTGAAGCAGCAATTATTTATTTATAAATGCTATACAGATACAATGAATGAACTTTTTAAGTGTTACTGACCATTAAGACATGACTAACATCTTCCTGCACTGGTGTGTGAAGCACGGGGGCTTGTTTTAATTTGTAATGTTTCCAGTGGGATGTTTTAACTGTTTGCTAATGCTCCAAAACTAAACCCTTTTTAGTATCGGATTAGACTACTTTTATTTTTAAAGACATTTTAAAATTTTTCAAAAACCACCATTACCATAACTCTGATTCCATGCATTACTTTGTAGTGGTTATAGTGAAAGCAATGCCCAGCCCCTCCCTCCCCACCCCCATTGTAAGAAGTCAAACCAATTTAGAATTCTTTGACTTATCTCGGATGAGTTGAGCGCCACTCTCTGCCCCATGTACTTCTGAAAGAAAAGTTCTCTGTTTGAGCTAAGCCCAGAGAAGCAGGGTTCAGTTCATTGGCTGAGAGTGATCAGCTGACACTCTCAACCACTGATCTAGCCTTACACTGCAAGGTTAAGCTTAGGAAAGCTAATGGATTCTGCTGCTTTGGAGCCTCTGGGCCTCTGATGGATGGAGAAGAGGCAAGGAGCAGCACCTGGTAGACCCCAGTCCCCAGGTACAAAGTTAAGCTGTTGTAAAATGGTTTGACTACTTACAATAGGCACCACAACTACAACACCATGCTAAAGTAGTTATGGTGCGTGAGTGTTCTTTTAGGTGTGTGGAGTGTTCAAGATTTATTGGGTGCACATGCGCACATTTTTTTATGTGAAATTTACCTTAAATGCCCACTTTACTAAATGACCCTGTTAGTTGTAGAATCCAAGTTTATCTAGAACCTTGGACAGTGCAACCTATTGGCACACTATCCAAATAACATCTGTTATATTATTGTCTTTAGTTTTAGGAAAATTCAATGGCTCAGATTTTAACTCGTCCAGAGGTAGGCAACCTTCATGCTCTTATAATGCTTGCAAAACATCATGTTAGTTGTAGTCCACAACATCTGGCATGCCAAAGGTTGCCTACCCTTGCGTTAGTCTCTGAAAACTACAGGGACTGCAGGTGGGATCCACCAAATTAGTGCCTTTAAAGTTAACATAAGTGAATACAAAAATGTCTTAAAAATATCTAGAATTATCTTCTCATTGCACTTTCACCGTATTTTCATGTTTGTCTAAATCCTGCGAGTGCAATTCAATGTGAACATTTTTCTGAGTGAAACATCTTAACCCCTTAAGGACCAAACTTCTGGAATAAAAGGGAATCATGACATGTCACACATGTCATGTGTCCTTAAGGGGTTAAAGGGACACTGTAGGCACCAAAACAACTTCATCAAAATTAAGTTGTCATAGTGTCAGGAGGCCCACTGAGGCATTCTTACCTCAATGGGTTAAATCGTTTTTGAACAGGGGTGGAGTGGACATCGCCGCTGGAGGCAACTTTGGGGTTAAACCGTTAGGTAAGAGTGTCTCTGGGTGCCTTCTGTCTCCATAACAACTTCATTTAGATGAGGTTGTTTTGATGCCTTAAGTGTGTCTCTTTAATAATAGCATTAGAGAACAGAATTCTACTCTCAAAATTACATTTTCATTGTTTATATACTATGTGTCCTACATAAGTTATGTTTCACCAAAATGTTCACATCTGCAAATCATTTTTACCGTATATAGAAGGCGTATGCCTGAAGTTGTGGGAGGGATTTAGGCATATATAAACCCAGCAAACCCCTACTCACCTGTCTTCGTCGATTCCGGAAGCTCGCCTTCATTCCGCTTCACAGACCCTCTGACGTCATTCGTCCGCGACGTTCGCACAGCCCGCCGGTCAGCACTGTTTCCACGAGAACGCTGGCATTCAGTAAAGTCCCCGACAACCGTAAGTTCCACTTCCTTAGATAATTAATTCATGTCATTTATGCATTCGCATTCGGCTACCTTAAACAGCTCATAATTTAGCTTACTCACGTTTCAATAAACGCCATTCAAACCAACGCATCTGATAACTACTGTACAATCACTTATCCTCCATAACGCTATTCTTTGCTCGAATTTTCATAATTTTCGGTCTGTATTGGTATTACTAAACTAGTTATTTTTCCTTAGAGCGGCATGCTTTTATACACATATGACATTTCTAATTTACAACCAATTCAAGTACTTGTACGTTTCTGCATAACAGGAAGGTATTATAGTTTGGTGTAGCGAGTTATGGTGACAGATTGGGCAATAGTTTGGGTTAACATTAAATTCTACACATTACCTTATCTTGAATTTCACTAGCAGTTGTTATGGGATATACATATGGGTTAAACCTAGTATGTGTATATTTTCATTTACTTGCTAAATTAATTTTTTTTTTTATTGTTAAATTTATGGGTCTCCTCCGTATGCTTTGTTTTAAAAATTACAGGGGTTCTTCCAGGATACGTTCTTCAATTTAAGCTGTGTTACAAGTTACGGTTTGGTTAGTAATATTTCCCTTCCTACACTACGTTATTCCTTCCTACCTTGCTCACTACTAATAGGAGTCGGTAAAATTTTCATAAACTAAAATTGGCTTGTTTCTTTTCTATTTTATCTAACATCACCTGTGTCCGTTTTTCTGCAATTCGGGACGTCAGCAGTACAAGCCGACAGTAAATTACTCTCTAGGTCATCTTAGGTTAATCCTGTCACTAATTCATCGTTCAGGTAAGTCTAATATATTACAACACGAGCACGTTCAGTCGCCGCTATTCTCCCGTCCAGTTAGTCGTTGCTGGTTGCTAGGGTTTTAGGAGCCCAATAGCGGTAATCTTCCCCTGGCTTCTTCGCCTAGGTTAGTGGTCCCGCGAGGCCAACTCCCATCCTCATCTCGGAGGTACTACGCCCCTCGGGCCAAATCATAGTTAGCCGCCTCGCATTTTGTATAGAGAGGGCCTCACCAGTCACCCCCAGTCTGTCTTATGGTTACTTCCCACCGAGAGGCCAACACCCCGCCACAACGCTCAGTGGCCTCAAATCCCCTCGCGCCAACTCATAGATAGAGCCTCTCAAGCCACTTGGCACTTAGCAGGGCCTCACCAGTCACCAACCTAGTTTAATTGCTTCGCCACGGTGGCACTAGCTAGCCAACCAGCACACACACGCACGCATAAAAAAAAATAAAAAAAAATTTTAACTCTAAGTTTCCTTTCATGCCGTAGCATGTCAACAGCCTCGGTTCCAGACGATGAACAATCAGTCGCAAGCACTCCGTCCAGGTCTAGCTCCCAGCCAAGACAACCTAGTGCCTCATCCAGCTACAGATCCTGGACTATTCCAAAGATTACGGCCGAGCTCAATAGGAGGAATATTCCCTTCCCGGCTACAGCCAGGAAAGCTGAACTCTTCCGTTTGCTTAACGCCCAAATTACGGAGGATTCACCAGGCCCTAGTTCTGACGGTTCTATACAGAATAGTTTAGCTGAACTGCGGAGCATGATGTCCTCTTTGGTCTCCTCTGTAGCCGGCATTAGTACCAGGCTAGATACCCTGGAAGCCTCTGGTCGGTCCGGCATTACGGAAGTTCAGGTTCCTCTGGTACAACCAGAGTCCGACTTAGGAGGTAACTCCACTAATACTCCTGTCAAAAAGTCTAATATCATTAATCCTGTTCATTTAATCCCACAAAACCTTAGACGGGACATAATAGAAGGGAAGGATGTTAACTTAGCTTCCCTCCTCATCGCATCACAGGATGTTATCGAGAACAGGGCTTACACCTTTGAAGATATATCACTAGTGATGAAAGCCAGGGACCCTAGGCTTAATAAAAAACTTAATATTCCCGAGTTCGTATTAGCCTTTGGGTTATATCGAGACGTAATTTGCTCCGCTTTCCCGCACCGTAGGGAAGAGCTGGACTTATATTTGCACAAGCTGGTGGACCTAGCCTACAAGTACGGTGGTTATGCATTCTATGACTACCACAAGTCCTTTTCAGCCAGATCAGCCGCATCCCTGGCACAGTTCAACACTCCCACTGATTGGAGTCAGTTGGACACTGAATTATTTTGTAGGCATTTCGCCGGGCTTAGGACACCAGCATGTGCAATTTGCGCTTCAGCTTCTCATACTTCGAACTTTTGTCCTAGTACCGCAGTTAGTCCATCTACTAGTTTCGCTAACCCAGACTATTCTAGTCAAAGGGAAATGAAGGACAAATTAGGCATACCCATAGTGTTTCTCGGGAAACGCAGGTTTGTAATAACTTTAATGAAGGGGGATGTAGTTATAGCGCATGTAGATTGCTCCACGTTTGTTCTGTCTGTTTCAGGGCACACGCAAAAACGATGTGCCCGAACAAACTGTTTCCAAAAAAGGCAATTACTCCAATAAATGTACCAAATTTGCAACGCTACCTGACTGCACATCCTTCTTCTCAATTAGCGGACTTTCTCATTTCTGGTTTCACCAAAGGCTTTCACACAGGTTTTGTGGCACTCCCTTCAGGCACACTAGAATGCCCCAACCTGCAGTCAGCAATATCCGACCCAGCCAGTCTAAAACTTCTCCTCGACAAAGAGGTGGAAAATGGTTTCATGATAGGTCCCTTCACCACACCACCTTTCACGTCCTGGAGGACAAGTCCTTTAGGTATAGCCACGGGTAAATTCAACGACAAAAAGAGGTTAATAATTGACTTCTCTGCACCGCACTCTTCCACCTCCCCAAGTTTAAATTCCCTTATTCCATCCGAAGACTTCTCACTGCAGTACGCCAAGATAGACGATGCCATTCAAGCCATTGTCAACCTCGGTAAGGCAGCCTGGTTGAGCAAAACGGATATCTCGAATGCTTTTAAGCTGCTACCTATTATGCAGTCGCTCTGGCACCTACACGGGGTCAAATGGCAAGGGGAATATTATTTTGCTACCAGGCTGACCTTTGGCTCAAAAAGTAGCCCGAAACTTTTTGACTTGTTTGCAGAGACCCTGAATTGGCTGTTACTCAACGAGTCCAGATGCCCAGTAGTAATCCACTACCTCGACGATTTTCTGTATATAGAACCTCACTACTGCACACCGCTCAGCCTACATAGGGCACTCTCCTTATTTGAGGAACTTGGTGTTCCCATAGCCGCAAATAAGACTGAGGGTCCCGATACTGAAATCACCTTTTTAGGGATCACGATCAATTCTGTATCCATGCAAACCAGCCTCCCTCAAATCAAGGTGGATAGGATTTTAGATTGCATTCACACCTGCACCAATCTCGGGTCTTGCACCAGGAAAGAATTACAGTCTCTCCTGGGCTCTCTTAACTTTGCCATGAGAGTTATCCCGCAAGGCAGATCTTTTATCTCCAGGTTACTCTCGCTACTACACGGCCTCCCTGACGACGACTCAAAGATCAGTTTAGACAATTCAGCAAGGGCTGACCTAGAAATGTGGAAACTATTCTTGTCCTCGTGGAATGGTAGGTCATTGTTCATTCCTCCCATCTCCGACGATTCTCCAGTTATCTGGACAGATGCTGCAACTTCAGTCGGGTACGCAGCAATATTTGGGGACGAATGGGTATTTGACAGTTGGCCGCCTGAGACTAACACACTAGATAACTTCGACAAAACCTCAGCGTTATTCGAAATCTTTCCCATAGTAGCAGCAGCACACATTTGGGCTGAAAATTGGAGGGGTAAAGCGGTTAAGTGTTTTTCGGATAACATAGCAGCCTGCAATATAATTAACAAAGGCCGGTCTCAGTCCCTGTCTATCATGAAGTTAGTTAGGAGGCTCACTTGGTTAGCAGCAAACTGGCAGTTTTACATTTGTTGTATACATGTTCCAGGAATGTTCAATAACGCTGCTGACGCATTATCACGTTTCAATTTTCAGGAATTTTTCCGCCTTCACCCTACTGCGAACAAGCAACCCAAAACTCCCCCACAGTTTGCAGATCTAATCATGCTTTAGATCAGTTATTGGCCCAGGGTAGAATTCTAGCACAGGCCGGGTTATCGGCAAACACAAAAAGAGCGTACAATAGGGCATTTGAAATGTTTAATAATTTTGTACGCAACTTTAACATAATAAATCGATTTTCAGTAGAAACTATGGTTGCATTTTCAACTTTTTGCCACACCTCATTAAAGCTTGCTTACAACACCATCAAACTATACTTAACAGGTATACAACACTTCATGCTTACTATCTATCCCGATAAGACCCCTTTCTTGTCCACATACCCAATTAAAAACGTTCTTAAAGGTATCCAGAGACTAAATAACCATAAAACCCTTGAGAGACTCCCAATTGATAGTAACATCTTTGAGAAAATCTCTGAGCTCTTAGATAAAGGTCCTTTTGATCGCCCTACTAATCTGATAATTAAATCCGCAGCTTATTTGGCTTTTTTCGGATTTCTACGGCCCAAAGAGTTTTCAGTAGAAAAAATAACAGACACAGACACTTGCCTTAAACAGAGAAATTTGTCCAAAATAAATGATCATTATATTTTAGTTATTCCCCGTACAAAAACAAATCAAACAGGCCCCCCCGTGGAGGTTAAGTATTTCCCTACAGGGTCTAAATGTTGCCCAGTCCAGGTGCTGGATAACCTGGTAAGTCAACAGATTAGGAATCCAGAACTGCCGCTTTTGTCCCTACAAGGAAAACCTCTCACGACGAAACATTTCATGCTATACATACGTTCATTGTTACTTAGACTTAGCCTCAACCCAAACTCATTCTCAGGACACTCGTTTCGAATCGGAGCAGCCACCACGGCTTCAAGTAATCATGTCCCATCACACATAATAAAGAAAATGGGACGCTGGAAATCTGCAGTGTATAACCGGTACATTCCAAACCCAGAGAAAGAGATCAGACTTTTCACAATATGTCTAAATAATGTTTATTGTTGTGGTGTTAATAAATATATAAACGTTACATACTTTTTGGCCTCTTTTTTACAGGCCTAGCCGCTCGTCGGTTTCGGCACACCTCAACCGACTATTATTTGTTAAAACTAAACCTACTTGGAATGTACGCCCCTTTTCATAATCCCGTACACAAATAGAAGGCGTATGCCTGAAGTTGTGGGAGGGATTTAGGCATATATAAACCCAGCAAACCCCTACTCACCTGTCTTCGTCGATTCCGGAAGCTCCCCTCCCACCACACCCTCTTCACATATCATTATAACCAGGCGGGCCCTCTTTTTTACAGGCCTAGCCGCTCGTCGGTTTCGGCACACCTCAACCGACTATTATTTGTTAAAACTAAACCTACTTGGAATGTACGCCCCTTTTCATAATCCCGTACACAAATATATCAAGCAAAATGAATTATATTTTGACAAGATCATCTCTTTCAGTTTCCGTTTTTGTTTTCTTTTTCTGAGTGCAAGAAATAGTTTGGTGCAGTTTCCTTATTACAAGTAATGCATTTATTTACCCGATAAGGTTAATGATTATGCCCTTGGTCATTTTACAAAGAATATGTTTAAATGTATCCATGCAAATGAGTACAGATATGCTAAGTAAGAAATAGCAAAATATTCAAGAATAAAATGACCATCTCCATGGTTTTACTTTTTGTTCTTATTGTTCCTATGTTAGATATGAAACAAACCAGAATGATAATATATTGAATAGCACTGCTAGTTTCCATAAAATATAAAATCAATAAAAATATACATTGCATTTACAAACACAGCAGCTTCTGTGGATCATCTCACCACCCTGGTAGGAACCGATAGATAGAGAAATCCTAAGGTCTTCTGTAGCAGGTAAAAATATAAGTAACATAAAATAAAGTAAAAAATAAATACAAAAAGAAAAGAGCAATGAAAGCAAATAATAATAAAATACCCATTCACCACAATTCCTCCATCTGCACAGACTTTATACACACAAGGGATAAAACCACTGTCCCCCTCCCACACATATATTACAACCACTATTAATTAATAGTTACAATCACTGTGCTTCTTTCTACTTTGAAAAAAAGATCCCTAAAAATCACACGCAGCAGACTGTTGCAGGCTATTAACAGAGCACCAGTTAAGAAATTCTAAATTAAAAACACTTTGCAATAAACAAAATTTAAACATTAGATCTCTCTTTGCAGGAAGTGTGTAGGAAGGTTGTGCAAGTCTTAACCAGGGGAGGTGTGGCTACAGCTCCACAAACAAAGTGATTTAACAACCAAATAGCAGAGAACAGAGCAGTAAGGAGGGAGTTGATGTATACACCAAAATCACTTATTAAACTAAAGTTGTTTTGGTGCTTAGAGTGTCCCTTTAATTGTAATTATATAAGGAATTGTTAACTACATAGAGAGAATTCACAGCCACATTACAAAATTTAGTAAAAATTGTCCAATGACTATATTTCCCGGTATGGCTTTTTTGATTTATATTTTTCCTGTTTAACTGACAACATGCTACAATTCACTATTTAGTAAATTCTCCCAATGTAAAATATATTGTACAATATAGTTATTTTACATTTCAGATGATCTATGACCCAATGTTTCAGAGCGTGTCATTATTATGCCTTTATGGTCTGTCAAGTTATTACTACAATTTTTCAAATGCTGAGATCATGCTGGGTTTTTTTTTTACTATTGTTTTTTTTAAGGATACTTTATGGGCAGAAATCCAGCATTTGCATTAGTACTTGAAATTAAATCAGTTTGTGATTGCTACTTCAATCAGCTGAGTCCATAACCGTGTCGTGCAAGACAATCATACACAGGAGTGTAACTTGTGATACCATAACTCATAACATTGCCTGCATGAGTTGGCTTGCTCGGTCCTGGAGCCAACAGACTGGTAAGTGGCAGTCAGTCACATATACACACAAAAGCTTTCACATTCATTTCTTTCAAAATATGCCAATTATGAAACCTGTTTTAGTCTCATCTTCATTTGTTGTTTTTTTTGGCTAGATTTAAAATATGATAAAAAAAAAATAGCCTTAATTTCAGGGTTTGGTTATATACACAGAGCATAGAAAACTATATTTTTAATGTACCTGTTTGGATAGTGTCAGCAATATATTGCATGTTTACTCACTACATTTTAGCAGTGACAATTAGACAATTTGGCTCCAAGGTTTCAATGCCATCATCGATGTGAATTATTATTAATGCACACAATGCCATCATGCATACATCCAAAACTAACTAATTTTAAGGGTAGTGTTACAGCAATAAACAGGCCATTTAAAGCAGGGGTAGGCAACTATCAGCACTCCAGATATTGTGGACTACATCTACCCTGATGTTTTGCCAGAATTATGGCTGTAAGAGGGAGATGTAAGAGGCTGTAAGAGGGAGATGTAGTCCACAACTTCTGGAGTGCCAAATGTTACCTAACCTTGGTTTAGAGTAAAGCTTAAGACGTCAAGTAAGATAATAGATTTACGGTCAGGAATAGATTAAACCTTTAGATTTTAAAGGTTAGAGTGAAGGGTAGACATAGTGTGTTATGTTTAGGGTTAGGAATTCAGGATTAGGGTTATGCTAGGATAACATATTTATGAATTTAGACTTTCAGAAGATAAATGCAGGTATTAAGCGTTACATTATGGTAAAACCTACTTAGAATTAGTGTAGTGGCTAACTTACAATTTGCTAATATATATAACATTAACTGTAAAATATTACATTTTGTTGTCAATAGTGTGCTCGTCTCAACTGTAAAAATATGTGGAAAAAATTGTGGATCAGTAATGAGTGCACGTAAATGGTGTTCTAGATCCATGAAACCGCAGTAATAACCAATGACAGAATACGAATATAATCAGTATATGCTGCTTTTTCTAACCTTCAGTCGTTCTCACATCATGGCTTAGTTGGATATATACATTTCTGGGATATAGACTTAGTATACAAAAGTAAAATATCACGAAAAAGTATGTGACCAAGAGAAAAACCCAATCCCAGAAGAAGGCAACCTCTACTGTAACTTATTTTGTTGCCCCCAGCAAGACATCTTAACCCCTTAAGGACACATGACATGTGTGACATGTCATGATTCCCTTTTATCCCAGAAGTTTGGTCCTTAAGGGGTTAAAGGGATTCCAGATAAAGGGTTATTGGCACTGTTCTCTTCTATCACCAAACTCCCTGAAGCAAAGCCTTCAATAATTCTAGTTGGAATTTCCGTTGTGAGGATAGTGTTCTTCCCTGGTGAGCTTTTTACATCACAATAGGCCTACTTTGCTGTTTCATTTTTGTTGGATAATCTACACACCATTGGAAGTTTTTGGTGTAATAAAGTTAGTTGTGTTCTAGCACTATTGATATGGACAAGATATATATTTATATCACCACATATTTTGTTGTCATGCCTTATTTTATTTTTACATTTGAGCTCAGTTAATGAATTTAGTTGGAGTTTGTTTATACGTTTCTTCCCTTTTGTTTCTGAATACTAATCAGATTATTTTAACCCCTTAAGACCGCAGCCAAATGTACAAGTTGTGATCCAAAAAAAATGTAAACAAACCACAGAATTTTACTATATGTCTGTTCAACAATAATTTACCTCTTTCATACTAAGTGCACCCACACTTATTATATATCATTTTGTTCAGGGGAAACGGGGCTTTCATTTAATATCAAACATTCATGTATGGAACTCCATTTTATATGAATAAAATCTAAAAAACTTGAAAAAATTATGAAATCTTCTTATTTTTCAATTTCAGCATGGCAATTTAACTGTTAATGTCAGAATACTATTCGGTTTTCCTGCAATAAAACATACATATTTGTATTCAGAAATGTCTCACGAGTAAAACAGTACCCCCCATGTATAGGTTTTATGGGGTTTTGGAAAGTTACAGGGTCAAATATACGACTTGTCCATTATTTTATTTTCTGCATAGAAATTTGACAGATTGGTTTGAGTGACCTAGGTTGCCTTTTAGACCGTATGGCAGCCCAGAAATGAAAATTACCCCCATCATGGCATACCATTTGAAAAAGTAGACATCCCAGGGTATTCAAAATGGGGTATGGCCAGTCTTTTGTAGTAGCCACTTGGGCACAAACCCTAGCCAAAGTTAGCGGGTTTTTTTGTGTTTCCTTTTTTTTACATAAAATCTGTACTTTCACTGATAATATTATTGTTAGTATATAGTTTACTGCCCTGAAACACTCCTAGTTCTGCTCAGTGAGGTCTCACGAGCGCCATGGTACCCCCCATGTATAGGTTTTATGGGGTTTTGAAAAGTTTCAGGGTCATATATACGGCTTATCCATTTATGCTTTTTCACCTTGAAATTTGTCAGATTAGTTTGCAGTGTCCAGGCTGCCTTTGAGACCGTATGGCAGCCAAGAAATGAAAATTACCCCCATCATGGCATACCATTTGAAAAAGTAGACATCCCAGGGTATTCAAAATGGGGTATGCCCAGTCTTTTGTAGTAGCCACTTGAGCACAAACCCTAGCCAAATTTAGTGTTTGTTTTTTTTTTTTGCATTTTTCACATAAAATCTGTACTTTCACTGATAATATTATTGTTAGTATATAGTTTACTGCCCTGAAACACTCCTAGTTCTGCTCAGTGAGGTCTCACGAGCGCCATGGTACCCCCCATGTATAGGTTTTATGGGGTTTTGGAAAGTTTCAGGGTCATATATACGGCTTATCCATTTATGCTTTTTCACCTTGAAATTTGTCAGATTAGTTTGCAGTGTCCAGGCTGCCTTTGAGACCGTATGGCAGCCAAGAAATGAAAATTACCCCCATCATGGCATACCATTTGAAAATGTAGACATCCCAGGGTATTCAAAATGGGGTATGCCCAGTCTTTTCTAGTAGCCACTTGGGCACAAACCCTAGCCAAATTTAGTGTTTGTTTGTTTTTTTTGCATTTTTCACATAAAATCTGTACTTTCACTGATAATATTATTGTTAGTATATAGTTTACTGCCCTGAAACACTCCTAGTTCTGCTCAGTGAGGTCTCACGAGCGCCATGGTACCCCCCATGTATAGGTTTTATGGGGTTTTGGAAAGTTTCAGGGTCATATATACGGCTTATCCATTTATGCTTTTTCACCTTGAAATTTGTCAGATTAGTTTGCAGTGTCCAGGCTGCCTTTGAGACCGTATGGCAGCCAAGAAATGAAAATTACCCCCATCATGGCATACCATTTGAAAAAGTAGACATCCCAGGGTATTCAAAATGGGGTATGCCCAGTCTTTTCTAGTAGCCACTTGGGCACAAACCCTAGCCAAATTTAGTGTTTGTTTGTTTTTTTTGCATTTTTCACATAAAATCTGTACTTTCACTGATAATATTATTGTTAGTATATAGTTTACTGCCCTGAAACTCTCCTAGTTCTGCTCAGTGAGGTCTCACGAGCGCCATGGTACCCCCCATGTATAGGTTTTATGGGGGTTTGAAAAGTTTCAGGGTCATATATACGGCTTATCCATTTATGCTTTTTCACCTTGAAATTTGTCAGATTAGTTTGCAGTGTCCAGGCTGCCTTTGAGACCGTATGGCAGCCAAGAAATGAAAATTACCCCCATCATGGCATACCATTTGAAAAAGTAGACATCCCAGGGTATTCAAAATGGGGTATGCCCAGTCTTTTCTAGTAGCCACTTGGGCACAAACCCTAGCCAAATTTAGTGTTTGTTTGTTTTTTTTGCATTTTTCACATAAAATCTGTACTTTCACTGATAATATTATTGTTAGTATATAGTTTACTGCCCTGAAACACTCCTAGTTCTGCTCAGTGATGTCTCACGAGCGCCATGGTACCCCCCATGTATAGGTTTTATGGGGTTTTGGAAAGTTTCAGGGTCATATATACGGCTTATCCATTTATGCTTTTTCACCTTGAAATTTGTCAGATTAGTTTGCAGTGTCCAGGCTGCCTTTGAGACCGTATGGCAGCCAAGAAATGAAAATTACCCCCATCATGGCATACCATTTGAAAAAGTAGACATCCCAGGGTATTCAAAATGGGGTATGCCCAGTCTTTTCTAGTAGCCACTTGGGCACAAACCCTAGCCAAATTTAGTGTTTGTTTGTTTTTTTTGCATTTTTCACATAAAATCTGTACTTTCACTGATAATATTATTGTTAGTATATAGTTTACTGCCCTGAAACACTCCTAGTTCTGCTCAGTGAGGTCTCACGAGCGCCATGGTACCCCCCATGTATAGGTTTTATGGGGTTTTGAAAAGTTTCAGGGTCATATATACGGCTTATCCATTTATGCTTTTTCACCTTGAAATTTGTCAGATTAGTTTGCAGTGTCCAGGCTGCCTTTGAGACCGTATGGCAGCCAAGAAATGAAAATTACCCCCATCATGGCATACCATTTGAAAAAGTAGACATCCCAGGGTATTCAAAATGGGGTATGCCCAGTCTTTTCTAGTAGCCACTTGGGCACAAACCCTAGCCAAATTTAGTGTTTGTTTGTTTTTTTTGCATTTTTCACATAAAATCTGTACTTTCACTGATAATATTATTGTTAGTATATAGTTTACTGCCCTGAAACACTCCTAGTTCTGCTCAGTGAGGTCTCACGAGCGCCATGGTACCCCCCATGTATAGGTTTTATGGGGTTTTGAAAAGTTTCAGGGTCATATATACGGCTTATCCATTTATGCTTTTTCACCTTGAAATTTGTCAGATTAGTTTGCAGTGTCCAGGCTGCCTTTGAGACCGTATGGCAGCCAAGAAATGAAAATTACCCCCATCATGGCATACCATTTGAAAAAGTAGACATCCCAGGGTATTCAAAATGGGGTATGCCCAGTCTTTTCTAGTAGCCACTTGGGCACAAACCCTAGCCAAATTTAGTGTTTGTTTGTTTTTTTTGCATTTTTCACATAAAATCTGTACTTTCACTGATAATATTATTGTTAGTATATAGTTTACTGCCCTGAAACACTCCTAGTTCTGCTCAGTGATGTCTCACGAGCGCCATGGTACCCCCCATGTATAGGTTTTATGGGGTTTTGGAAAGTTTCAGGGTCATATATACGGCTTATCCATTTATGCTTTTTCACCTTGAAATTTGTCAGATTAGTTTGCAGTGTCCAGGCTGCCTTTGAGACCGTATGGCAGCCAAGAAATGAAAATTACCCCCATCATGGCATACCATTTGAAAAAGTAGACATCCCAGGGTATTCAAAATGGGGTATGCCCAGTCTTTTCTAGTAGCCACTTGGGCACAAACCCTAGCCAAATTTAGTGTTTGTTTGTTTTTTTTGCATTTTTCACATAAAATCTGTACTTTCACTGATAATATTATTGTTAGTATATAGTTTACTGCCCTGAAACACTCCTAGTTCTGCTCAGTGAGGTCTCACGAGCGCCATGGTACCCCCCATGTATAGGTTTTATGGGGTTTTGAAAAGTTTCAGGGTCATATATACGGCTTATCCATTTATGCTTTTTCACCTTGAAATTTGTCAGATTAGTTTGCAGTGTCCAGGCTGCCTTTGAGACCGTATGGCAGCCAAGAAATGAAAATTACCCCCATCATGGCATACCATTTGAAAAAGTAGACATCCCAGGGTATTCAAAATGGGGTATGCCCAGTCTTTTGTAGTAGCTACTTGAGCACAAACCCTAGCCAAATTTAGTGTTTGTTTATTTTTTTTTGCATTTTTCACATAAAATCTGTACTTTCACTGATAATATTATTGTTAGTATATAGTTTACTGCCCTGAAACACTCCTAGTTCTGCTCAGTGA
The DNA here is from genome assembly GCF_036172605.1 of Pelobates fuscus. Classification (NCBI taxonomy): domain Eukaryota; kingdom Metazoa; phylum Chordata; class Amphibia; order Anura; family Pelobatidae; genus Pelobates; species Pelobates fuscus. The sequence continues at coordinate 360,809,711 of NC_086318.1, forward strand.
GGTCTCACGAGCGCCATGGTACCCCCCATGTATAGGTTTTATGGGGTTTTGGAAAGTTTCAGGGTCATTTATACGGCTTATCCATTTATGCTTTTTCACCTTGAAATTTGTTAGATTAGTTTGCAGTGTCCAGGCTGCCTTTGAGACCGTATGGCAGCCAAGAAATGAAAATTACCCCCATCATGGCATACCATTTGAAAATGTAGACATCCCAGGGTATTCAAAATGGGGTATGCCCAGTCTTTTCTAGTAGCCACTTGGGCACAAACCCTAGCCAAATTTAGTGTTTGTTTGGTTTTTTTGCATTTTTCACATAAAATCTGTACTTTCACTGATAATATTATTGTTAGTATATAGTTTACTGCCCTGAAACACTCCTAGTTCTGCTCAGTGAGGTCTCACGAGCGCCATGGTACCCCCCATGTATAGGTTTTATGGGGTTTTGGAAAGTTTCAGGGTCATATATACGGCTTATCCATTTATGCTTTTTCACCTTGAAATTTGTCAGATTAGTTTGCAGTGTCCAGGCTGCCTTTGAGACCGTATGGCAGCCAAGAAATGAAAATTACCCCCATCATGGCATACCATTTGAAAAAGTAGACATCCCAGGGTATTCAAAATGGGGTATGCCCAGTCTTTTCTAGTAGCCACTTGGGCACAAACCCTAGCCAAATTTAGTGTTTGTTTGTTTTTTTTGCATTTTTCACATAAAATCTGTACTTTCACTGATAATATTATTGTTAGTATATAGTTTACTGCCCTGAAACACTCCTAGTTCTGCTCAGTGAGGTCTCACGAGCGCCATGGTACCCCCCATGTATAGGTTTTATGGGGTTTTGAAAAGTTTCAGGGTCATATATACGGCTTATCCATTTATGCTTTTTCACCTTGAAATTTGTCAGATTAGTTTGCAGTGTCCAGGCTGCCTTTGAGACCGTATGGCAGCCAAGAAATGAAAATTACCCCCATCATGGCATACCATTTGAAAAAGTAGACATCCCAGGGTATTCAAAATGGGGTATGCCCAGTCTTTTCTAGTAGCCACTTGGGCACAAACCCTAGCCAAATTTAGTGTTTGTTTTTTTTTTTTGCATTTTTCACATAAAATCTGTACTTTCACTGATAATATTATTGTTAGTATATAGTTTACTGCCCTGAAACACTCCTAGTTCTGCTCAGTGAGGTCTCACGAGCGCCATGGTACCCCCCATGTATAGGTTTTATGGGGTTTTGGAAAGTTTCAGGGTCATATATACGGCTTATCCATTTATGCTTTTTCACCTTGAAATTTGTCAGATTAGTTTGCAGTGTCCAGGCTGCCTTTGAGACCGTATGGCAGCCAAGAAATGAAAATTACCCCCATCATGGCATACCATTTGAAAAAGTAGACATCCCAGGGTATTCAAAATGGGGTATGCCCAGTCTTTTCTAGTAGCCACTTGGGCACAAACCCTAGCCAAATTTAGTGTTTGTTTGTTTTTTTTGCATTTTTCACATAAAATCTGTACTTTCACTGATAATATTATTGTTAGTATATAGTTTACTGCCCTGAAACACTCCTAGTTCTGCTCAGTGAGGTCTCACGAGCGCCATGGTACCCCCCATGTATAGGTTTTATGGGGTTTTGAAAAGTTTCAGGGTCATATATACGGCTTATCCATTTATGCTTTTTCACCTTGAAATTTGTCAGATTAGTTTGCAGTGTCCAGGCTGCCTTTGAGACCGTATGGCAGCCAAGAAATGAAAATTACCCCCATCATGGCATACCATTTGAAAAAGTAGACATCCCAGGGTATTCAAAATGGGGTATGCCCAGTCTTTTCTAGTAGCCACTTGGGCACAAACCCTAGCCAAATTTAGTGTTTGTTTTTTTTTTTTGCATTTTTCACATAAAATCTGTACTTTCACTGATAATATTATTGTTAGTATATAGTTTACTGCCCTGAAACACTCCTAGTTCTGCTCAGTGAGGTCTCACGAGCGCCATGGTACCCCCCATGTATAGGTTTTATGGGGTTTTGGAAAGTTTCAGGGTCATATATACGGCTTATCCATTTATGCTTTTTCACCTTGAAATTTGTCAGATTAGTTTGCAGTGTCCAGGCTGCCTTTGAGACCGTATGGCAGCCAAGAAATGAAAATTACCCCCATCATGGCATACCATTTGAAAAAGTAGACATCCCAGGGTATTCAAAATGGGGTATGCCCAGTCTTTTCTAGTAGCCACTTGGGCACAAACCCTAGCCAAATTTAGTGTTTGTTTTTTTTTTTTTGCATTTTTCACATAAAATCTGTACTTCCACTGATAATATTATTGTTAGTATATAGTTTACTGCCCTGAAACACTCCTAGTTCTGCTCAGTGAGGTCTCACGAGCGCCATGGTACCCCCCATGTATAGGTTTTATGGTGTTTTGGAAAGTTACACGGTCATATATACGGCTTATCCATTTAGGCTTTATTACATTGAAATTTGGCAAAGTGATTTTCTGGGCCTATATCGCATTTGAGAGAGCATGGCAGCCTGGGTAATAACATTTCCACTATTATGGCATACCATTTTCAAAAGTAGGCAACCCAGAGTATAAGAAATGGTGCATTGCAAGATGTTTGGTCTAACCACTTTATCAGAAATGAAGGGCCCACATAGGGGTTATAGCTTTATTTGTGCTTTTTCACGCACATGAACTCCATTTTCACAGGACATTTCATATTCCTGATATGAGTTATTGCAACAAAGCCTCACTATTTGTATTTAACATTGTCTCCTGAATGTAACAGTACCCCCATGTACTAGATTCTCTGTTTTGGGGGGGAAGTCATGGGGACAAAAATATTAGATGTCCTTTTCAAAGTTGGCAATTTAACAAAGTGATTTTCTGGGTCTATCTCGCCTTTGAGAGAGCATGGCAGCCTGGGTAATAACATTCCCACCGTTATGGCAAACCATTTTCAAAAGTAGGCACCCCAGAGTATAACAAATGGCATAATTTGAGATGTTAGGTCTAGCCATTTTAACAGAAATGCTGGGCCCATGTAGCGATTTCTACTTTGATTTTTGTCTTTTTAATCAGATAAATAGCATTTTCACTGGAAATGTCATAATACAGATATTAGTTAGTGCACTAGAGACTTGGTATTTTGATTTAACACTGTCTTCTGAATATAACGGTACCCCCACGTACTATTATTTCAGATTTTACTGATAAGTCACAGGGCGAAATATATTAGATGCCCTTTCAGCTTGTAAGTTTGCCAATATTATTTTCTGGGCCTATGTAGCTTTTCAGAGAGTATGGCAGCCTGGGTAATAACATTCCCACCGTTATGGCAAACCATTTTCAAAAGTAGGCACCCCAGAGTATAACAAATGGCATAATTTGAGATGTTAGGTCTAGCCATTTTAACAGAAATGCTGGGCCCATGTAGTGATTTCTACTTTGATTTTTGTCTTTTTAATCAGATAAATAGCATTTTCACTGGAAATGTCATAATCCTGATATTAGTTAGTGCACTAGAGACTTAGTATTTTGATTTAACACTGTCTTTTGAATATAACAGTACCTACATGTACCATGTTTCCAGGTTTTTATTATATCACATGAATAGAACAGTACCCCACATACACTTTGATCTGAAGGCAGAGAGAGGCAGATAGATCTTTGATATCACATAGAGAGTCACTGTGCGAAAAGTTTGAGAAGTAAAAAAAACGAAAAAAAAAAACTTTTTTGTAACCCTTTCAGTGCTAATCACAGCATTAACCCTGTGATCAGTTTTTTATTGGGAAGTCACATTTCAAGTACTACAAATGTAGTATTTTGAGTTGTTTGGTGTAGCCACTTTAGAATGGCTAGCGTAAACAGGGACAGGCCAAGGTCAGGGGAATCCAGAATTCAGAGTAGTCGGTAAAACAAGCCAATGGGTCGGTACAGGCAGCTAACAAAGCGTAGTCAGGACAAGCCGAGGTCAGAAATCCAGGTAAATCAAGCAAACAAACTGCCAAAGTCCCATACAGAGTGATTCAGAAATTCAGCTCTGTATGGTAGACTTTGAAACAGTCTGTTATGCAGAGGGCGGGTAGAGATGGGCAGGTTGGACAATAAAAACTGGAGTCCTTTCGGACTCCTTTCTTGTAGCAAACACGGCACTTTTTTGGGGGAGCTTTTTTACTAGGGGTGGATGGGATTCGGGAAGGGAAGTGTTTGCCACAAAGTCTTTGGAGATCTCCTGATTCCAAAGTGGGATTGGGGGGCTGGGTAAATAACATACGGGACAAAATGCTTAATGTGAATTCGAGGAAAGGGCAGGGCCTACCTATGACCTCTTTTGTATAGAGGACATAGGCATTGAAAATTGCAATCTGGCTCACGTAGATTGCAATTTTCTTGTACCAGGTCCTAGTTTTTCGGTTCACCAGATAGGGCTGTATGCATTGGTCAGCCAAGTCTACTCCCCCCATAAACTTGCTGTAGTCTACAATGCACTTCGGCTTTTCCAGATGCTCAGTGCTACCTCTCACAGACACTGGCACTGTACTTTCGTCATGCATCGTAGACAGCATGTATACATCTTTCCTATCTCTGAAGCGAAGAGCAAGCAACTCATCCTGGCGGAGAGCTGAAGAGGAACCTCTACTGCTTCTGCCACTTGCCAGGGCTTGGGGGAAACCCCTGCGATTCTTCCTCACTGTGCCACAGGCTAGGGTTTCAAAACAATATAAATTTTTAAATAATTCTATACTGGTATAATAATTTTATAACATGACAGGAGGCTTCGTATTTGCTTAAGTCTCTCTTTACTAGAACTCCACAGCAGCACAGAAAACAACCAATCAGAAAAAAGTTAGGTACTATAAAACTCCCCTCCCCATGCATCATTCCCTCTTTCTTTGCTGCTCCGCATCAGTACAGGTCAGAGTACCTCTGCCTCCTGCTAATATTATTTGGGGGCTTTGGGATTTAGTTTGACTTATTTAGAATTATATTTTTTGTTTATGTGTTATTTTATTATTGTATTTTATGTTTCTGGTTTTTAGTTCTGTCTATTATAGTTTACTGCAGACTATTTATTTTACTCCTTGCTTATTATATTATTACACGTTGTATTTTTGTATTTACTTTATTTGATATAATTTTTATATTCCCTCCTATATTTTTTTGTCCATCCATTAGATTTTCCTTCATATCGTTTATTTATTAGTTGTGTATTGTATTTTGGGTTTTTTATATCGGGATTCTACCCGTTTTTTCTCTCCTGCTTCCCCTGTTTCTTGGGGACGTTTGCGTCTGCTAGCGCTATTTGAGGGTCCCTGGGGATGCCTATCGGTTTGTCCCCCCCCCTCCCTCCCACCCCACTCCCTGGCGCCGTTCTATTAGCCCCCCCTGTGGGGCTGCGGGCGCTCCGCTCGGGGTGTCAGGGGCCTAGCCACCTGGCTGCCCCCTCTGACTCACCGAGCTCTAGTGTGAGCCTGCCGGCGCCCGGGGTTTTCTCGCGGTCTGACGCGAGCACCCCGCGACCGGGCCTGCTCACACACGTGGCCGCCTCGCCGCGGCCGGGTTTCTTTCAGCCACGTGGATCCGACCGGCTGGAGAAAGGGCGCCTGCTTGCGGTCCCTCCTCCTTCCACGGTCGGATCTCGGTGTTTGTTGCCCGGCTGGGATCCCCCGGTGGATCTCTATGTGTTCCTGTAGTTTTATCTACAGATATCAGTTTTTCTGTAGTTGGTAGGACAGTGCAGATCTTTCATGACAGGATATATCTCACAGATTCTGTGTGCATTATTGCCCTTTGTATCTCTGGTTCTGTGTGCTTATGGCAATATATATAAGATTCTGGGTGCATTATTGCCCTATGTATCACTGGTCCTGTGTGCTTATGGCACTATATATAAGATTCTGTGTGCATTATTGCCCTGGGTATCACTGTTTCTGTGTGCTTATGGCACTATACATATGATTCTGTGTGCTTTATGACACTATGTGTCACTGATTCTGTGTGCTTAGGGCACTATATATAAGTTTCTGTGTGCTTTATGGCACTATGTGTCACTGATTCTGTGTGCTTTTGGCCCTATATATAAGATTCTGTGTGCTTTGTGGCTCTGTATGTCACTGATTCTGTGTGCTTGTGGCACTATATATAAGATTCTGTGTGCCTTATGGCACTATGTGTCACTGATTCTGTGTGCTTTATGGCAGTATATATCACGGATTCCTGGGAGTTTACTGGCAGTATATATCTCAATCTGGGTGTTTCTTGTATATACGACTCTCAGTGCGCAGGCTCTGTTCAGAGCCAGACTGCTGGTTGGCGCTAGGTGTGTGTGTTTCACAGTATAGATTTTGGCCGGCCAGCTATGGAGTCCCAAGTGAGTCTCCTCTGGCATGATTTTACTGTCCATGACAGATATTTTAAGCCAACATGCCTGGCCTTGGTTCAACTGGTATGGGAGACCAGTCAACACTGATATTCTATCAGGTTATGTAGGGAGACTCATTGTATTGGCTATGGTTTAGCCCTACTCCAGAGATAGACCATGGGTACAATACCCCTCAGGTGGTCTGATGATCTTTATTATGTGGAAAATTCTCACAGATCTGTATGTACATGTGCATACCCTTGCACAGTTTAAGGAGGATGTCGGTCAATATATCGTGATTTTATGGACACTATTACCACTGGATCAACTTCGGCTTAGGTCCAATAAACTGGAATACCACTATTTGCCTGCTGGGCATTTGGGGACTGCCAGTCCCGGTGCAGGTTATTCACACGACATTACGCTGTCTAAAAGGGTTGATGTCTGGGGACCCTAGGTCACAGGGTGCTCTGTGGATCTACTATTTTTTGGGGAACTCTGCCCAAGCTCAGAGGTCCCCATTACTCATTCAAGACCCATGGTAAAGCTATATTCATATAATACTGATATGCAACCCAGGATAGGCCTGCTATTGTCTGTGCCCATAAGAACGGCCTGCTATTGTCTGTGCCCATAAGAACGGCCTGCTATTGTCTGTGCCCATAAGAACGGCCTGCTATTGTCTGTGCCCATAAGAACGGCCTGCTATTGTCTGTGCCCATAAGAACGGCCTGCTATTGTCTGTGCCCATAAGAACGGCCTGCTATTGTCTGTGCCCATAAGAACGGCCTGCTATTGTCTGTGCCCATAAGATCGGCCTGCTATGTCTGTGCCCACAAGATCGGCCTGCTATGTCTGTGCCCACAAGAACGGCCTGCTATGTCTGTGCCCACAAGAACGGCCTGCTATGTCTGTGCCCACAAGAACGGCCTGCTATGTCTGTGCCCACAAGAACGGCCTGCTGTGTCTGTGCCCATAAGAACGGCCTGCTGTGTCTGTGCCCATAAGAACGGCCTGCTGTGTCTGTGCCCATAAGAACGGCCTGCTGTGTCTGTGCCCATAAGAACGGCCTCTGTGCCCATAAGTACGGCCTGCTATGTCGGTGCCTATTTCTATGGCCTACTATGTCGGTGCCTATTTCCTTGGCCAACTATTCTGTGTCCATTAGTTTGGCCTGCTGGGCCTGCTCTATCCCTTTTGGCCGCAGGCCTGGGGGAATACCACTGAGGAGAAGCCAGTGCCCACCAGTGACATGGAAATAGGCAGGTGTCCGGACAAGCACCATTGCCATACTATCCAAGAGGACACCAATATACGGCCATCTGGATATGACAGGTAGGGTGAAGGCCCTAAACCTCAGACCTGAAGGGCAAGTTTATCCTATGAAGACCCCGGACACACATCCGCGGTTTGCGCCAATCCGGCGATGGCCCACCTCCAAAGAGAACTTTGCACAGGCAAGGACTGGTACTCAGACACCTACAGGAGAACGCGGTGTTTTTCCTTGTCTTTATCAACTAACTCCGTATCTGCCTCCCGGTATCCAGATAGCTATCGGTAGTTATCCCTGCGTGAGGTTAGCTCCTGGCCCTGTTCAGTGGGGCTTACTTGTCTTGCCTTCTGGCCTGCCTTTTGCCTTCTAGCTGAGATAGAATTCGCGTTTTTTCTCGTATCTACGTTATTGTTGTCTTTTTCGTTTTCGTGACTTCCTTTTCCTTTCGCTCGGGTCGTCGAGAGGCCGGACTTGACCTCCTCCGACCTCCTGGGTACTCGTGGATTGCGGAGAACGTCTCCAGCTTTCCTCAGACTACCAACGGTCCGCCTGGACCCCGCGCGCGCGCACGGGATCTGGACGGTCAGTTGATAGTTTTTCCATCGTTTTCCCGTAGATTTCCCTCAGCCTTATGCTGATACTCGTATTTGGTGTACCCTTTAGTTGGTCACCCTGAGTCTCTAGGGACTCTAGCTTGGATCACAGGAGGGTGCGGCCCTCCATCTCTTCGATCCGAGAATATTTTATCTTCTGGAGCAGAGAGCGAACCCTCTCGGATACGGATCCGGACACTGATTTGTTATTGGAGGGCGCAGCCCTCCCTCAACCTCAGCCAGAGACTGAGCTGGATACAGGGGTCATGTTTGGAGGAAACATTCTCATAGAGAGGAACGGTCACGGATGCAGACTCTACTGTTTGGTTATTTACGGGCGCGGCCCGCTCAGGCTATCAGCCGGACGTTGGCCCGTTATTTGATCACATTAGTGGAGAGCGCGGCTCTCTCATACACTCGACGCTCTACGGTTCCATCCATTTGTTCAACACACAGACTTGTACCTGTGCAAGACGTCGATGACTGCATGGAGGGGCGTCCCTCCTGCATTCCAGTAGATCTGACGTCCGTGCTCCTGATTTCGATATAGAGGACTGCCTGGTCATGCGAGATATCCATATTTAGACTGGATCCCTCTAGTCTATCTACTGTAATGGAGGGATATTCTCACAGAGGTATAACGAGGGGTGACTCCCTCTTATTTATACACATTCCTGGAGATGGTACGGCTATCGGATGGAACTCAGGTATTATGTGAGTGCAGGTTTTGGGAATATTCTGCACCATAAAAAAACAGAGGATTGCTTTCTGTTTTTGGATATCCAGACCATTGTGAACAACTGCTCAGACAGTTTTCTCCCATAATTGAGTGGCAGGAGATACGGGGACCTTCATGGAGCAAACGGGCTCTGCCTTGCTCGGGTAACAGGATTAGGAGGGCCCATTACCCGCTCTGAAGGTAAAAATCATACGTATGTTCACATGGTAAGACCAGAAACCCGGTTGTCTTGACCTCCCCGGTCATCAGATCTTGGGATAAGATGGCAGGACTGCCCCGTCTCCTCGAGTAGCATACCTGGTGATCAGGGTTTGGAGATGGAGGTCCCTCCGCCTATACTCTAGTTATCCCTCACGGGAGCCGTTTTTGTTGGATTCGCGCTACTCTACTTTTCAACTATCGTCGAGGAGACCTACGAGACCTTATGGTGGTACCTGGTATACCCCGACTCCTACACAGACATCTTTCACTCTTGGATGGGGGCATTTCTGGATGGGAATCTGCGTTCCTGTTTGCACTTCCCATTCCTTTGAAGATTTCCGGGATTCCCTACTCCCTGAATAGTCGACCACCGTTCCTCCACTCAAGTTCAGTTCGGAACCCTGAATGGACGTCCTTTGGAGCCTTTTCTCTACGACGTCCGAAGTTTACACAGTCCGTTTGGAATGTTGGAATCACTTGGTATACGGCTGGTTTGGCCACACTCTCGCCTGCATTATGAATTTATGCTCGGATGAGACACCCCACCGGGTAGGACAGGAAGGTACGAAAGATCCTCCTCGGTTACTATTGCGATTTTGGTGGTGGTCTTCGGTGCGTCCCTTGAGATTGGAGATCTCCCTGCAAGGCCGCATCGCCGAATGGCCCTGGCACGATCGGAGGAACCGCCTTACGGATCATGAGTTGTGACTTGGTGTCAGTTTTCTTCTCGCGACCCTAAGTCCTAGATCGGATTTCGAAGTTATACAACTACAGGAATGTAGCTAATAGGTCAGCTTACCAGCTCATGGACCGACTCCTAGGAAACAGGTTGCTACACCACGTACAATGGATTTACCGGCGGAAGGTGCTTTTTTCCGTATTTGAGATACTTCGTCGGTTGGCATCTTCTTTGACCCGTCGGCTGTCATTTATCGTATTTGGAATGTCCGATTAGGATTACTCTATTTCCTGGAATAATTACCAGCGACACAAACAGCGTTGGATTGGTGAACTGAGCGTTGAAACAGCAAATACGAAGCCTCCTGTCATGTTATAAAATTGTAGATTATGCTAGCTTTAGTGTACCTATAATCTTAATTTTATTAATGACAGGAGGCGAGTATTTCCCACCCATTCTTGTCCCTCCCTTGTTTAATGTTATAGTTTAGATTATCAGGTAAGTATGCAACTCTGTTTGTTGTCTCTGCTACCTGTCGCTTGTTCCTTATGTCTGGTTTTTTTCCATAAGTAGGGTTGGGATATTTACATATTAGGTTAATTTGGTTGCTACATTGGGTACCTACATGTTTATTCAGAGTACATTTCATTGGATAATCAACCTGTTCGATTCTGTTTTTCTCTCGTTTCAGTTTACAGTCCATCTACACTATCTAGTTTGACGGTTACACTTGGATGGTGGACATCGTTATATTCATCGTACCTAGGACTTCGTTTCTTCCCCATGATGTTCTCTGCCTTTTATTCTGTTTTGTCGCAGCTTGAAAGAGGAAATGATGCATGGGGAGGGGAGTTTTATAGTACCTAACTTTTTTCTGATTGGTTGTTTTCTGTGCTGCTGTGGAGTTCTAGTAAAGAGAGACTTAAGCAAATACTCGCCTCCTGTCATTAATAAAATTAAGATTATAGGTACACTAAAGCTAGCATAATCTACAATTGTCAACCCATAGCCTATATCCCTTATTCAACAAGGGAAGGATTAGATCCCAAACAATCTTGCCACTTGTACCCACAGAATCAGGGCATCCTGGTGGGTCAAGATGGCTATCCTTCCCCTGGTAAATGCGAAACGCCCATGTGTAACCAGTACAGGATTCACATAATTTATAAAATGTAACGCCATATCGGGACCGCTTCGATGGAATATATTGCTTAAATAGCAGTCGACCTTTAAATTTCATAAGGGACTCGTCAATTGAAATATCTTTATCGGGGACATAATTTTCAGAAAATTTGTCTGACAGGAGTTGAATAAAGGGCCGAATTTTATATAGCCTGTCAAACAGTGGGTCGTTTCTAGGGGGACACAGCGAGTTATCATTAAAATGAAGGAATCGCAGCAGTTGCAGGTAGCGATCCCTCAACATAACCTCAGGGAAAAGAGGTGTAGCCAGGATACGTTGCTTGCTCCAGTAGGACCTGATACTGGGCTTTTTTACAATACCCATCATTAGGGTTAAAGCCCAAAACCGCTTCATCTCTGCGACATCCGTGGGTCTCCACATATTCCTGCGACCATGATGGGACCCCGGATGTGCAGAGAGATACTGCATAGCAAACAAATTCGTTTGCTGAGCCATGAGCTCAAATATATCGTCTGACATAAAGAGCTCAAAAAAACGAATTGGCTCGCAGTCGTCCACTGTTACAGTGATGCCAGGTGTAACAGTGAACGGCGGTATTTCTGGGGCCATCATATTTGGAGGCACCCAGTCTCCGCCTGGCATTGGGCTTGCTGAGCGTCCTCTTGTGAGTGGTGGTGGGGCACCATCACTTGAGGTCTTACTCAGAGGCTCAATGTCAGAGGCAGTGATAGTGTCACTGTCTTGCAGAGTGTCACTATCACTGCCTGCCAGAATGGCATACGCCTCCTCGGCTGAGTAGCGACGTGCCATTCTAGGGGGACAAATTAATTAATTTATATACTAAAGTGGGTAATTAATTATCTACCTGCCTAACACCTACTACCCGCCCTCAAAAAATAATATAAATGTACTGATCACAGTATAGGCAGCTGCAATCAGTACACTGAAAGGGTTATTTTCAGATCTATAAAAATAACCCTAAAAAAGGTCAGTCTGATCAGAGAGCCCTCTGATCACAGTGATCACTGATACAGTACTGTACAGCAGATAAACTGTACAGTATAGTGATCACGGCAGCGGGGAAAGGGTAATGGAGATTTGGGTTGCTGCGACTGACACAAAGGGTAAAAAAAAATTAGAAATAATTTTTTTGACCCAAAAAAGTTTTTAAAACTGAAAGGGTTATTTTTTGATATGTAAAAATAACCCTAAAAAAGGTCAGTCTGATCAGAGAGCCCTCTGATCACAGTGATCACTGATACAGTACTGTACAGCAGATATACTGTACAGTATAGTGATCACGGCAGCGGGGAAAGGGTAATGGAGATTTGGGTTGCTGCGACTGACACAAAGGATCAAAAAAAATTAGAAATAATTTTTTTTTGATCCAAAAAAATAATAATAAATAAATACCCTAATCAGGTTGATCACAGTAATATGCTGTGATCAGCACTGAAAGGGTTAAATAAAATATAAATTTTAAAACTTTGAAAAAAAATTTAAACTTTCTTTTTCCACAGGAGCTGCAAAAACCACGATCTCTCTGCCTCTCTCTCTCAGATCGAAGTGAGGTGAGGAGAGCAGGGCCGGATTAAGAGCACAGTGGGCCTGGTGCTGACAATTAAGATGGGCCTAATTACGGAATCTTATCGACCAAAAACACTAAAACAGTCATACCTCCCAAGCGTCATGTATCTGATGGAGATGGTGCTGGAGGGAAACTCGTAGGATGCAGCTATAAGAAAACACATACTCTATGCTAATTTCTCTCTAATTTATGCTTTCATCTTTCAAGTAAATCCATAACCCCTAACAGCAGTGTCCAGTGAAGCAGGAAGTCAATGGGCGGGGTAAAAGGGTGTCACGTGACACGCCACTGGCGCGAATCACGTGACAAGACCTGCCAAAAGGGGTGAACATGCCCAAAAAGGGGGCATGTTTGTCCAAAGAATTTAAAGGATAGCCTGGCATGAATGCATGTCAGGCTGCCTGCCAATCCTGCAGGCTGTCCAACTAAGGACATACCATGCAGGCAGCACCTTGAGCTTGGCATAAATGCGTCTAATGATGCGCTCACTCCATGCTTTCTAAGGACTGTCCCCTAGCACTCGCTGGTCCACTTGTCTCCTTACCTTCTTACTAGCAGGCAGAAGTTCCTGGTATATAGTCTGAGACAGAGAAAAGTGTATGTAGTGAGTATAGAAGAAAGGGGACATGCCACAGTGTTAGAGAGACCAACGTCTGCATTACCTA